>NC_133828.1:29095294-29287794 GCF_047830755.1 Zonotrichia albicollis
ATTCAGAAAATATAGCTGAACTCCTAATTTTGCTCATTGGGTTGCTATGATTTCAGAATTGGGAGGTCAAAATGCCATTTCTTTGTTCTAGTACGTACCTTTAAATACTGCCTGTAATGACTGGTAAAGTACTTTCAAATGAGATGTTTTCCATTACCTGGGGCCTTTCCTCCTAAGGGTAAGCAGAGAGAAAGTCTCATAGGGTGATTGAAGCTTCCTCAGGCAGAGTGTGGATCTTGAGGGTCTCCCACACTACAGATGGGGTCACGGGTCCCAAACAGAGGAACTCCTGGAAGGAAGTCCAGCATGATGAGAAAGTTTTCCAAGTTGGGAAGAAGGAAATACCAAAGATTTACAAACCTGGCTGGAAAGGAGTCTTTGCTCCTTGTGTGAGGTGGCTCAGTGATTCTTTCAAAGCCACTCTGCTCATTGCCAAAAAAGAATCCCAGTCCTTTCTGCTGAATCTGGCCTCCTTTGTATGAAATAGCTCTGATTAAGGTGGGGTGTTTTGGAGAAAATGTGGCTGACTCCATGCTCCCTTTGTAATGGCAGTCATTGGAAAAGGACCTGAGTTTAAGGGTTTCTGGTAAACAGTTATCGTACCATAAACCAAAGTATATAGTTGAAAACCTACCCTGTGACTTTTTGTTACCTTGGGTTTGAAACAGGTGATGAATATCTGAATAATATATAATGGTCATACATGCTGTGAGCTCTTGGGTTCTGAGAGAACAGAGACGTAGTCGGTATTTGACAGAGGCAGGCAAGGAGGCAGGAAATTTTCTCCCTGTGAACTTACTCCTGAGTGCATAAATTATGTTCTCTGCAAAACAGAATTGAGTCTAAGTAGTGCTTTAATATTGGTTAAGGCTGTGAAAAGCCTGAATATATCCCATAAAAAAACCTTAAAAAGTGAGGCACCTGTAACTAAATCACTCACCAAGTGAATGAGTTTTCAGCTATGTTGGTAACTGTGTTGTCCAGGAAGGGTATGTATGATTTTGCCTTTATGGCAAGTGCTTTTAAGACTAACTTTCTCTTTTAATAGCCTGGGACTAGCTTTCTGATTTTCCACTTGTGATTGAATTCTCCAAAGCTATTATTGTTGGAAACAAACAAACAAACAAACAAACAAAAAAATAGTGTTCTCAGTGACCATATGCTGTGCTGTGCAGTCATGTAAAACACTAAAGGACAGACAACTATTTCAGAGGGAGAGGAAAAGAAAAAATGTTTGAAACTCAGTGGCCTCTTCAATTAATTTAAAGATTATGAACTTTTAACACAAAACTTATCTTTAAGTAGAGACTATTTTTGTTTGTAGCTTCCTTTTGCTTGCAAGATTTCCCTCTTCATACTTGAAACATTTTCATAAAACAAGATGTGAATGGTGGTCCTATGGGACTGTATTTCCTGTCTCCTGCTCCCTTGCCATGTTATGGCATGCTGTGCATGGTTCCCAGCATGTTAAACTCCACAGAGGCTGGCTGACTTTGCTGAGCCAGCATACCTGCAGAGACATGGCCAGAAGAGCATTTTTCTTGTCTGGTATTTGGGTATCTATGCCTGTAGTATGGGTTGTGTTGTCATACCTGAAGTGGTTTTGATTCCATGTGGGAGGGCAGATCTGTACAGATCTAAGGGGCACACTCTAAGTGTAACTCAACACATCCAGCTATGTACACTGTCACTGAGGTCTGTGCCCCAGCCTGTTCCTGCAGATAGTCACGGCGGTGTTGAGGCTGTGCACACTGAATAAAGGAAGTCTCCCTAACTTAGCTTGTCCAGAATCAGGAAGCATTGGACTCTGAAAAGATCTGTTTGCTGAAGTGATTGACAGCTTACCCCAGCACCACAAATCCCATCTGGACAATGTGAAGGAGGAGCTAAGCTCAGCAGGTAAGCAGAAACCATCTGACCATCTTTTGAAAGGAAAATAAGCTCAGAAGCCTAGTGGGTTACAGTGAACTCCCTTTTAGGGGGCCTCAAAATATGCAGACAGAATCAGTGATCATATATTATACATCTTCTCAATATATTTTGAGTAGATTTGATATGGGCAAGGACTAGAAAATCCCTACTCAGTGTGATTCCTACTTCATGCTTTTACAAATACTAAGTGTAGCATCTAAGACATATATGTGTTTATATATATTTAAATATATTTATATAAAATCTTATCTATGTGCTCATAGGAGATATATATAAATAATTTCTCAATTTATCTCCTCCTTGTGTCTTATATTCTTATAATCTTGTTTTAATGTTAAATCAATAGTTTAAGAGGTTAAATACTACCAATACAATAAAAGCTAATACAAACAAGTTCAATAGTTACTGCCATGTCTGACTTTGAAATTATCTTTTTTGCCTGCATTCTAAACAGGTGAAGACTTGCATATTGAAATAGAATTTTTTCTTCCATCTATTAGCAGCCTGCTAGGATTCTGATTTCTCAGCTTCTTTCCCATGTACATGTAGAATGATAATACAATTATTTTAAATTTTGGAATTTTGTAGCTGAACTGAATTTGTGAAATATACTGGTGGATCAGTATATTCTATTCTCATGCTACTTTTTGGAAGGACATATATATACAAACATATAGATATACTCGCATAGTGGATATTAAAAGCTATAGCCATGATGTTTATTTTCAGTGGTATCAAACTTGACAATAAAATAGAAGCATATCCTGGACCTTTATGTTTAAATATAATTCTAAATGAAAAAAATCATTATTATTATGATAACAATTTATTTATTCTTAATTTAATTTCTTGCCTATTTGTTTCACTAAAACAGTGAAAGATTATTTAGTTTAAAAAAACCCTTCCATTTACATCTCATTAGAAATTTATTTGCTAAGCTGAAGTTTTTGTTTCAGGATTGCAAAAAACATGTTGCTGTGCTATGTGAACAAAATGTCTAGGATCTTCTGTAGTAATCTCTCCCCAAGTGAGCGATAGCCATTCCCATTCTCCTCTGTGAGTGACAGTGAAATTTTTGTGGTCTTACAAACTTTGGAAGCATTTATTTTTAGTAAATCGTGTGGAGCTTATTCAAAGGGTCAAAACCCCCTGTGTCTCACTAGCATCGTGTAGATAGATGCCAGACTATTTCTAAACAGTTACTGTCAATGAAGGGGATAACCCTAAAGAAAGGGGATTGTATCAGCTCTCAGAAGAAAAAAATGCTCCATTCTCCTAGCTCCATAGTCTATGTTCAATCAAGACACAGTTAATGGAAGCCCTCCAGTGCTAAGCAATAAACAAACACAGTTTGGCAAATAGTCCAAAATCAAATCTAGTATATAAGGTGGACAATACATAGTTAGTTCCATTACAGAACTCTCCCCTGGGAACTGGAGCAGCTTCTGAGCCCGTCTCATTACCCACCAGCACCATCTGTAGCCAGCCTGAACCTTATTTGGGAATATATAAAGTACACTGAAAAAATAGAGTAAGTATCAAGAGCCAGAGAATTCTATTTCAAGTTTAAATTTTGCTTGTGAGAGATCATTTGGTTTTAGACTCAGCAAACAGTAGGCCCTCATCACTCACAATGAGCTGCACATGTAGCAGGGATTACTTCAGATCAGAGAGATTGAAGGTAATTGCTACTTTCCACAGGGAGATATCTAGTACTAGTGTGGTTTGAGAGATACAGTAAAGCACCATAAGCTGAAACACATCATCCTGAAGCAAACTAGAGCCACCTTTCATTGTTTCTCCTCTTCTTGCTTCATTTCGAAAAAGTGAATAGGAAATCCAAAAGAATACATAGGAACAGGATGAAATTCCTTAATATGTAGATTTAAAATTATAAAACAATCCCCAGTCTGATGTGCAGATGAATATGTATGATATATGTGTAATATAGATGGTTCATATTTTTCCACTAAAAGTAAAATGTTTTTAAATAATTGTATATGTGTGTAATTATTGTGTGGGGATCATACAGGTGTTAAAATGCAGATATAAGAACATTAGAGATGAAGGTCCATTTTTGGGGACATATGAGAGAATAGAATAAAAACCCAACGGTTCTCTGCCTCAGAGAACAACAGTTGATCTGAGAGCCCAAATATATCTGTTAGTGACTTCAGCAGAATTACTCCTGGGGGATTCATTTATCCTGGGATGCTCAGAGATTGCTGACAGTTGACAGCTACATTAGCTTCCCTTCTCCATTTGGTGGTTGTATGTGATAAGAGAGAAACATCTTAATATAGTATAAAGAGTTACTTTGTGTGAGTTTGTTATAGTAAATTATATGGTTGACTCCAAACAAACTCTTCATTATTGCATCCTAAGAATATTCTGCATAGCATACACAACTAAGTTGATTATGATTACGTGAGTTTTATAACAAACCTCTTTGAGAGTATTTTCATATACCTCTTTTTGCAAAACCTACAGACTTAGAAACCCTGGCTCTTGTTCTTTGCTGGTCAGGAAAGAACTTCAGGCTATGTGTGCATCCTTGATGACATTAGATGGGTTTCTGTGCTTCAAAGGGTATTGTAAAACAAGGATCCTTCACTGTCACTGCAAGGTCATGGCTTGCTCTTTGTCACCACTGAATGATGTCCAGCAAGCTTGCTACTAGTCAACATCAAGACTGGTGGTGCAGACAAAGCTGTGAATGATACCAGTGCATTCCACCCAAATTCAAGGAGTTTCAAGTACAGAGACAGTGGGCCTCTGCAGTTTTAAAAATTCCTTATGCACCTCCTCTTAATTTGCCATTATAGGAATTACATGAAAACTTACACTCTATTCCTTTCTCAGCAACATTAGGTTCTGTTCCAGCATAGGTAGATTTTTATAAGATAAATTGAAGCAATTGACATTTTTGTGAGCGTTATTTCTAAAAAAATGAAACCAGCATTCACAGAATTGTTTTTGCCATATTCCTAGGTTGTCTTCACTTCTTTTCATTTCTGACCTTGGTAGTCCAAAATGGGTAATATCAGCAAAACTGAATGGAGACACAATAAATTCTGGTAATACTGAAGCCCCTCTGTGACTATGCGTGAGTGCCAGAAATTGAACATCTATTTTGTCATCCTGTTCATATTCTTTAGTACCCTTATGGCATCTTCCCATTAAATGGATTGATTATAATCAGTAGATGCATATTCATTTTCTTGATCCCTTTTTGAAAGAAAGCATTTAATTTTTCTGAAAGAAATTATAATAGCCAAGGAAAGCCGAAACATATTACAGGAAGTTTAGAATTTACAAAGATCTTTGCACCTAGGAGAGTATGTACATTTTTTGCTATTAGGAGATTGCTGTTTAAAAGATTCTTGCCTTTAATGAGCTGGTTATAAAACTGTGACTGATTATCAGATTGTTCTGTCTGTGAAAATGGTAAGTTCTTGATTAATAAAAGAAATTCTTTTGAAAAGAATTAGCTTTAAATGTTTTATGAACAAGTTCATTTAGTTTATAATGCCACCTATGTAATTCCAGAGAAAAGAAAAAATATAGCATATGCATGATAGCATAGATTAAAACACTTAGAGCAAGAATTGTCAATTTAAAAACAAATTCCTGATGTTTTGGGGGAAATTCTTCCACATTTGTACACCTTACTCCACTGCTGGTTAAAATTATGAAGCTGGGAGTAAAACTGGTGTCATAAAAATTAGTATTGATCACAAAGTTTTCAATGGTATAACTGTGCATAGTTAAGTTTTATCACCTGAACATATTTAAACAAAATATGGTTTAGTGGAACCAAATACACAGTCATATATATACAGAAACAAATTCATACTTGTAGCATGAAGAACTCTGTTTTAGTCAGGAGTGTGGGGAAAGTATTTAAAGGTCATAGTGGACAAGCAATTAAACATGACATCCCAATAGATACCATGGCAATGGGGCCTAGCCTAATCTTTGGATATTATAAATGAGAGTAGTATGTCAGAATGTTGTATCTACCTTTGCTGCTCCTTTTTTTAAAAAAAAGATGTTGAAAATTGGAAAAGACTCAAGAAGAACCATGGAAATTATTTGGGAGATGGAGAAAATGTCGTATATAGCAATACTTTGAGGTTATCAAAAGAAAAATCTGTGTTGAAAGTGTATACATACTTTACAAAGTGCGAGATGCCAAGTGCCAAAGGATTCATCAGTCTGTCAGAGGAAGACATCTCAAGAGCTGGTGTTCAGAAGAAGAAGCTAGACAAATTCAGACTAGAATGACAATAATTACTCACTGACTGGCTGCAACCAACTCCAAAGTGAAATGGTAGGTCCTTGTACACAACAGGTCCTCCCTCTCCAGATGCTTTCAAAGGTATAGATGCCTTTCTGTTGCCCACTACCGTATAGAGAACTGTTTGGCCATAGTGGGTGAAATTACAGAAATTTGTATGGCAGAGGATGTCATTGATCCCTTCTGATACAGCAAATGTCAAATAAACTTGTGAGGACATGCAAAGAACTGATGGTGAATGTGAAGTTGGGACAGACACCTTTCCCTTAAAATATGTGTTAGTCAGCTCCTCTGTCCATCTCGCAGCAATCCCAGTTGTCTCTGAACAGCTATAGCCCATGAAAGGCAGGGAGATGATCTAAAAATCAGGATAAGAATCCACTGTGCAAAATGTTCTTATAAATTGAAAATAATAGAAGTATTGGCTTTAGTAGCAGTGTTCCTTTCTAATAAGAGAGAGCAGATGGATCCTGGTCAAAAGGTTTTGGACTGACTCCTTGAGGAATTCCGAGTTGCCTGGTTTTGCCTTTGCCTGGTAGGATGCTGTTTCAAAGTGGGTATGCTAAACAGGAACCATCTGGAAAACTAATTCAGGCTTCGTCAATGTTTTGGTATTATCTATGACAAAATAGATAATTTTTGCCTACCTCCTTTCAGTAAGTAATGCAGATCAGAATTAAAAGAATTTTCTCATGAAATGAGGGATACTACAGGAATCTGTAGAAAACATGAATGGATAGCTTTGTGGTACTGCCATTCTAAAAATAAACAGAAAAAAAACAAAACTGTAATATTCGTGTTTGTAACCTAAGTTCTGATTCTTGGACCTTTTAAAAGAGGCTTAGTGGTAAACTGTAAAATTATTAAATTAGTTAATAAATAAATAATGAGTTGCTATTTTTGGTGTACTCACCGTTAATAAAGAGCATATTAGTGTAAGCTATGGTGACTGCTTCAACAAGTCACTTCATTGTGGAGAGTCCAAAAACTGCATTCAAATTTTTCATTTGCTCAAAATATCCCAAGGAAGGTCCTTGGAAATCATTGAGTATGGAAATTTCATAAGCAATGGGTCTAGCTGTTTATGAAGGTGTTTAATATGTTTTTTCAGTACCAACATGCTTTTTTTCAGTATTAACAAGCAGGTTTCATAGGGGATGAATTGTTATGTATTTCAGACTCCTTTTTATCCTTGATGACTGCTGCTGATGCTTTTGCAATACTCCACATATATAGCTTAGACTCTTTCCAGAGCCAGGCTTACAAAAACCTAGTTTTCACTTTGATCCTGCTAAATCTTTCATCTGTAAGAACTATCTTGTTTTTCCAGACTTTGAATTTTCTGAACAATGAAATATATAAAGCATATGGTTGTGGTCTCAAATGTTTTTATCATAGGAACATCTCATCCTCCTTAACAATAAAAAAATAAACTCAGGAGTAGCTGAGTTATTGAACACATTTGGAACTTAATTAATGATCAATGTCTAAAATGACTGCAATCGAGTACTTACCCTCATCAAACCACTGTCCCTCTCCATCACCCACTTAACTGACCCTGCAGTTTGGCCTCCTCTATTTATCTGCTCTGTCTGGACAGGGCCATAGAACTTGAAGAGCTATGCTAAAGCTGAGGAGCTGCTGTAATCTTTGTTATATGAATAAGTCTCTAAGGAGAAACAAATATATCCAACTGAAATAGTAGCTGTGCAGACAAATCTAAAAGGGACAGAACTGTGTGAATGCATAAGGTTCAAAATTAGTGTGGGGTTTTTTTTTTCTAGAGATAGAGGGTGAAATACTTCCAAGAAAATGCTGAAGACTTGCTGGTACAGCTTTCCCCTGCTTCAAGCTAAAGAAGCTGCTATTGAAGGGTTTTGTGCTACTAAAAGACAATTATTTACTGAATAATTAATGTGTTACAGTGCATTTCCAGTATATTATGAACCATTAACAAATTAAAACAAAGTGGTCAATTTAAAGTAGAGCTTATGACGCATTTACTTTTCTGTTATTTGCTTGTTTACTTTCTGCTGTAGAATGTGTTGATTCATAGTTCTTCTGATCATCAGCTTAATCTGCACCGGCCTATTCTGTGACACGTTGCTGTGTATGTGAGTGCCCATATGTTCAAAAGCACTTAAACACATTGCCATTTTCTCACTGTTGGATAGGTAAACAATGTTTGGGTATATGTAATAGTGTCATTTGTTTCTTTCAGGAGAACAATACTTTTAGTATTGATCAGTGGTAAGTGTAGGACTGTTCAGTCTTCAAAACCTTCCCTGCTATGTTATGTTTGTCCTAATCTAGTACGGGGGGAAAAAAGAGTAAGAGTCTATTTTCCACATTTCTTTTTTTCTGCTTGCTATCGTTTAAAAAGCAGCTTTGAACCTTGTTCATGGCTTCCCCAGATTTTGCTGTTAGCTGCCAAGTCCCTGTCAGATTGAAATTGAAACGGCAGAAAAAAGATTTTCAACATACTTTTTCTGCAATTTTTTTCTGTCTTTCACCTCTAATGAAATGACCTTTAACTGCCCCCTCATCCTACACTAAGCAATGCTGAGTTTTGCACCCTAAATTCCAACTACTTTATTAAATTAGCTACAAAATAGATATTTGGAAATGAAAACAAAAGTAATTTAAAAAGTGTACACGAAGCTTTGCATTTGTTGTGTTTAGATGCATTGCTGAACTTTTTACTTCAAAGACAAAAACCTCTGCACTTGAGATACCTTGCCTCTTACTCAGTGCTTATCCAAATATATATACTATTTTATTAGCACAGATCATTGTAAAGCTAGCTTCATTTTGATTTTACTCTATTTATATATAAATAGTTCTCAATTCATGCTTTAAATCTGTAGTCATTTGCTGTGAAATAATTGCCTTGTTGTTGAAAAAATGAATTGACTTAGCTACTTCAGTGTTGGGCTCTTACATCCTAGTGGAGTATATATACGAATTTCCTATTGGAATACACAGTATGAGAAAGTCAGGCTTACCAGCTCATTCTATTTTTATACCTTATACAACGTTCAACACTTTACTCTTGATGAAATGTGCTTCAGTCCCTTGTTGCACTACCTAATGTGCTAGTATTTCTTGCTACATTACCTTTTCCTCTATATGGTTCTTAATGGAGAAGATGCTCAGCAGCATAAATATATCTAAGGCTAACAGTTAAAAAAATACTTAAATAAATAACAGATGCACAAGGGAACTGTGGGATAAATATACAGGAGACACACAGTCATAATCACATGTCTGAACTACTAGACCCATTATCGCTATGTGTAAAAATACACACTAGTAATTATGTAGGTATCCAACATGCCCACATGATTCTGAACTGGGTCAAACTCCAACATTGCAAATATTTATAAAGAAATGATGATTTTGGAGAGATAATATCTGATAAATTGTTGTAGACCTATAAAGTGCAAGTATATAAACATATCACACATGAGTTTATGTCATTGAGAAGTTTGTCAAAGAAAATATTTAGGTGAGCTGTTATAGCTATCACACAGAACAATTAGCCAAGATAATTTTGCTCCATTAATGCACCACAACCCTGATTCTTCAAACTACTGATATTACAGTCTGAGACATCAAGAAAAAACTTTGACAAACTTAATGATATTGTTTTTCATGTCAGTAAATTCTAAAAGCTTACAGGATGTGATAGCAAACTTTTATTTTCCTTTTCTGCTTGTACACTAAGACAGAGTCTTTGTCTTGATTTACCTATGAAGAGCAAAGTATCACATAAGCCTACTGAATGCTCTCCCTCAGTATCTTTTCCTACACAGTGTTTATTTAATTAATTATTTAAAAGTAGAATGTGGGCAACAGTGGTGCACATTTATGGAAAAACTAAATGCAAATCTCATTTATAGCTTAGTTTTGCGTCTTCATTGATATATCTACCACTAAGGCTCTACTTTTTTGTTTGGTGTTATATTTGACAGGTTTTCCTGGTTCACTGAATGCTACTTTCTATAATTTTAGATTTTTTTGAAGTTGTTTTATTTCTTCTGTTATGAAATATCTTTGTATTAAGCTCAAAAAATCAGTAATGTGATCAATAATTTTTTTTATATAGTAAGGGACTCCTTAGATTGCCAAGAGCTTGGCAGAAGTCAGGCCAAGAAGATGTGCTGGTTTTGGCTGGGGCAGAGTTAACTTTGTGCACAGCAGCTGGTAGGGGCTGTGTTTTGGGTTGTGCTGAGCACAGGTTGATCACCCAGAGCTGTTTTGTTATTGCTGAGCAGGGCTTGCTCTGAGCCAGGGCCCTTTCTGCTCCTTGTACGACCGCGCTGCAGAGGGGCTGGGGGTGCCTGGGAGGCACAGCTGGGACAGGGACCCCAGCTGACCAAAGGGACATGCCAGACCTCGTGGCATCACGCCCAGCATAGAAAGATTGGAAAGAAGGAGGAAAAGGGGACAATTGGAATCACGGCATTCGTCTCCCCAGCTCACTGTGAGCTGTGGTGCAGCCCTGGCTGTCCTGGAGGGGCTGAGCCTGCCCATGGGAGCTGCTGCTCCCAGGGTGAGGGCCTTGTTTGGCCTTGTTGGTGTGCACAGCTTTTCCTTTACCTCCTGAACTGCCTTCACCCCAACCCATGAGTTCTCTCACTTTTACCCTTCTGATTGACTCCCCCATCCCACTGGTGAGGGGGTGAGCAAGCAGCTGTGTGGGGCTGAGTTTCTCTCTTGGGTTACATGATGACAGAAGATTTGGGATTGATTTTACCTTCCAGTGTGTATTTTTATTTGTTTGCTCTGCAGCCAGCACAGTGCTACTAATTGGTTAATTACTATTAATATGTATACAGCACCTTGCAAATTAAATTTAGAGCAACTTTTGATGTTCAGCAAAAACTGAGACAAATAAACCACCTTCATCTTTTTCTCCTTACTTTTGAGAATTTGGCTCTTACTGCTGCTTTGTTTCTGAAAGATTTTGAAGGCATGCTTCCAAAAATCAAGTATGGAAAATATGAATATGTGTAAAAATAGAAGCGAAAACATCTACTTTTCAGAGTGTAGGGAAAGTGCATGCAAGCTTTACACTACACAATGTTCAGAAAAGAAAAGCTGAATGATGTTTGTTTGCTTTGATGAGGACCTCTGCACAGTAGGACTGCCCTAAGAGCAGTTGTAGGAAAATTTTTAAATGCCTTTTTTATACAGATAAGAAATGACAAGCATTTTGCATTTCAGATTTTGGTAATAATTTCCTTTTGTACCTTGATTACCTGCTAAATTTTGCTGTCCCCCTTTTGCTGGGGAAAGGCTAAAGAGGAATATACACAGATTAAGTGGAAAGTTGGCCTTCTATCTGCATAAGGGTTTCCTGGCCCTTTAAAAATGGTCAACCTGACAGCTTACAGCATAGATAAATATTGGATTTGAGTGTAACCCTTGAGCAACACCTACTATTTTACTTAGAAACATAAAAAAGATGTTATTTGGATACAATAGTGTCAGACTGTATATTTTTCTAAACCATTTCACAAATTTTGGTCTTTTATATGTCTCCTAAGAGGCAGCAGTCCCCATGGCCAGAAGTTGCAGACGCTAGAAATAATTCTCTTTGTTTCTGTCACTGTTTAGAGATGAGAGGTCTTCAGAGATTTTCCATAATTAACATGTACTAACAAATGCTTCTTAAGGATAAAAACAGTGGGTTAAAATTTTAGTTAGACAAATGCCGATTAGCACAATCTCTCTCAAGATCCAGCTTACAGAGAGCCAAGATACAGGAAACTGTAGACAGGGCACCAGAAATGGGAATAGAGGTTCTGGAGTCCAATGTCTTCCTATGCCATTAACTCACAGTGAGTGTCCTCAGATGGAGAACACATCACTTCTGCTACCATGTGTGTATAAATAGTCTTGCTGGTAATTGGCTATCTCTATGAAATGTTGTGATGAATGCAGCTAATTACAAGTAATAACTAATTAATAGTAATGCTATTTAAAGAATCACAGTAGAATCTAAATACGACTTCCTTAAATCCTCTTGTGTTAATATTGACAGGGTTGCTAAGGCTAAACTGACATTTGAATGAATGGCTAGACACTTATTATTTGCTGTTCTAAGATTTATCATATCAATGTGTGGCTTAATAATACTCCTAATATCTACACTCAGATGACTTGTGTATTAATAGCTATTTGGAACCTATACTTGGTGTCCACCAGAATATAAGGATTTAAACTAACAATTTTGAGACCAGTAAATTTGAAAAAAAATTGGTAAACTGGTTTCAGCTTTGAAAACAGAAACTTTGCATCTTGGAAATGATTATTTAAAAAATGCATTCTAGTCATCTTTAAAACTCTATTGCTGGTGTAGAACTTCAGCTCTTCCAAAAGCTGTGCTTCAGATTCCCTCCCATAACCACTGGCCACAGTAATCTGCCTCCACCTGTGTCCTTCACTAGAGATTTCAGCAGCCTTTGCTGTCTTCCCAAATCAGATTGCTAAACTGTCCTACCTTCCAGTTGTCATCTTTGACTATTGCCTAGGTCAAGCTTCTGCAGTTTGAGTAGTTCTGTTTGTGATAACTTTATCATCATTTAAAAGCAAGAAAGAAATAGCACAAGTGGTAGCATTTTTTGCTTCTTATGCATCCACCATGCTCAGAATGACACTGATGGTCACTTATGACACTGAATCACCTCTCAAAGGTGAGAATAGTGTAACTAATTAGTGTAACTAATATAAAAATTAAGTAAATATAAATTCCAGCCTGCATGCATTATTTACTGTTCTAGTAAAGCATCTCAGAAGTTTTCCTGAAGAATAATCATGTATTTTGTAGCAGTTGTAGTGTGTGGCCTTGAGGGCTAATTCCTAAGCTTGATGGCACAGCTGTGTTTCATGTATAATGCCTAAAACATTATGGCACTAAAAATTTTCTGAAAACAAAGAATGAAATTAAAGAAACTTTTATGGCTTTAGGTGGGAATTTTCTAGCTGTTTTATGACAGTAGTTCTTCTACACTAAAATGTCAGTTCAGCTGGTAATTGAACTTGCTATTTCTTCAAGCCTAGTTTGCATTTTCTTTTCCTGTTTTTAGACTCCTTGTACGTCATCTTCTATGTATGTGGGTACACATGCTATGTATGTGGGTACTTTTTACTTTTCTCAGAACTGTCAAAAATTGAACTATCTGAATTGTGCAAATGTGAGAATACAATCTAGAAAAATGCTTTTCAATAACTCCTTTAAATATGACATGGTGATCAAGGAAATATCTTTTTGGTGTACTAATCTATTGACAAAAATAAGAAATAGTTAATTTGTTTCCTTCTCTGTTGCTAAGATCTAAACAGACCTATGGTTGGCTGATCAGATAGGGCTTGCTTGGAAGGCAACTAATGAACATCAGCATTTTTTATATTTGAATGAAACCAGGATGATTATTTGTTTACTTTTTTTACTGTGGCAGAGTTATAGTGGTACTACTTCTCTCCTGATATCTGAGTCAAAAAGGAATTAACAATTAATAGAATATTATTATTTTTTATGTTTACCTCAGTTACATTTCAATTAGGTATTTTTAAATATATTTAATATGTAATTTCACTGGCTTGCTCTAACCCCATAAATACCTTATCTCCTAGACAGGCAAACTTCCCTTTGGCAGCACCTAATTACAATTACCCTATGAATACCATTAAGGGTATTCAGTGTCAAGGTAGTGAATTTGTTTCCTCTGTACTTGGAAATCAGAGAAAACAGTGTCTTCTGCCCAATACAATGTGGCTGAAACTTAGATTCGTCCTCTGCCAGGAATCCCAGTTGTGGAGTTTGAAAGATTTTTGATCTTTGATGTGATATTTAGATCTTTTCTGTTATCCAGACCACAGCTTCCAGTTCATCCTAAGGAATTCTCCTCAGTATCTTTACATAAAGCCTCTGGGGCCAAATGGTTTAAAACAACATTGTTTTGTTTGTAGCCAAACCAAATGACCTTTCTTGAGGTAATAACCAAAAAGACAATTATCTGCCTTGATCAAAGTGATCTTTCTCTAGTCTGTCTTCTTGGAGTACTCTAACAAAATTAAAATAAGTCTGAAATCAATACTTGCTTTCATGAGTTGCCCACCTGTGACCAGGGACTCTCCTGCTGAGGGATGTGAAGAACCTGGAGCTCTGCTAAGTGAAAAAACACTTTCTCAAAGTGGCCTTTAGGCTGACTCTTCAGAGCAGGACAGACCATTTACATTTTCTGCCTTTGCATTAAATCTACTCCTTCCCTGGCTGACTTTGTGTGGGCTCCATCACCCTACTGACCAAGATCTTAATCTGAAATAGTAAGTGTAGCTGGTAAAGATGTACAAAATAATCTGCATTAACAAGGTAAGTTTTATACCTCATCCACATTTTTTATGGTTACAAAATTGGAAAAAAAAAGAGAAAAAAAGCATTCAGGAGATCAGCTGTTTTTTTTAACAAAAACCTTCTGCTGTCAGCAGCTCAGGAGTCATTCAGGAACACTGTCAGAACACTGCATCTTGGCACCTCTACTTTAGGCAGAAAGTGCTGGGGCATAGGCATCTGAGAGAAATGTGAAGAGCATACTTTTAAACCTTAAAAATTATCACTTCTAGGAATAGGTAAAATTTAGGACTAGAGCAGAAGGATTGCAGCTTTTCTGAATGTATGCCCTTTGGAAACTCAAGCTATTATTTTCTAAAGGTTAAAGCATTTTTGATGTACAACAGTTGCTTCATTCAGCAGCTTGCCCTACAGTGGCAAAATCTAGATGTGGATGATCTGTTTCTGGAAGTTTAAGGTCAAACTGGTCATTTCAAAGTCTGAAGTGAAGGTGGTCATGAATATGCCATCCAGTAAGGAAAGCTTTAGCCAAATAGGTTGTGCTAGTGGCCAGGCAACCTAGGCATGTTCCAGCTGAATGACTGTTCTCTGTGCTAAGGCAAAATGCATGACCTTCTTTGGAAGCCTGAACTACAGAGCTCATTCATTTCCAAAACCTGAGGGCCATCATAATTACGCTGCTGATTTAGTTCCTGGCCGTGAAGTAGACAAACAAACAAAAGAAAACCCAACCCAAAACCACCAAACAAAAAACCTTAAGTTTTCCTACAGGAACATCAGTTATTTCAGAAAGCATCACATAACAAAAATATTGGCAGAACTAAGCAGAGACAAGTAATGCTATGCATGGGTAACTGGTGCTTAATCACATGAAAATCTATATGCCATATGCATGAATTCCTTGAGAATTTATCTGGAGCAGTGTTCTGAAAATGTTGCTTGTTTATATGAGTGCCAGAAGGAAACAGTATTTCACAAGTAATTATTGGAAAAGCTGAGACACAGGGAATAAATAGAACCTTTTAATAAAACTTCTTATTGATAGAGATGGTTTTATTATAATTTTTTTCCAAATGCTAAGATCAGCTTTTCTTTAAAAATAATATAAAATATTGCTTCATAATAAGATGTCAGCCATAGTTTTACCTGTACTGTAATATGCTTCCTAATATTCCACAATTTCTGGCCATGCCTGGATATATTGAAGTGCCCTTAGCTTTGCCTCAGGCCCTTAGTACCTCCAGCTGTTATATTATTGGCTGATTTACTGGGAAAATAAAGAGTAGAAATACATAAATGAACATTTTTGCTGCTATCTAATCAGGAGAAAAGAGACTTTTTCTCTCTCCTATAGCAGCAGAGGCTCTGTTTATAAATGTGAACCATTTACAATCAGCAGCAGTCTTATGAGCTGACAATGTAGTGTAGACTGATTTTTTCTAGAATTACATTTAAAATACAGTAGTAACGTAATTATTAAAATAAATTTATATCTTAAATAACCAAAATTAAATTCCATAACTGCAGTGCAAATTATTTAGGTGAATTAAACTCAGATGTCTCCACATGCTCAGTATTAAATTGCAGCAAATTTGAGCTGGGTCCAGCGTGTGTGTTAAAAAAAAAAAAAAGAAAGAAACTCGTGACATCCCTCCATATCAAAATGTTTTGGTTATCATTCTGTTTAAATAGTAACATTTTATTTTTTTAAGCACTTAGATTCTTGATCTGAATCCATATTCATGGAGGTCTGCTGTAATCCACTTTACCACTTAATGTTGCAATTCAAATGTTCAGTAAGAAGCAAAGCCCTCCAGAATAAAGCATGAATATTACCGTGTGGGGGCTGTAAAGAGAAGACTATTAGAATATATCACCAACACACTAGGGGACCATTTAGTGCACTGCTCTAAATACATCATTTAATTACAATGGAGACATTACTTCATGTTTCTACTGATGTAAGTATTATTAGAATTCATGATATTCGCAGGCTACTGTGGGCCATTACATTGGCCATAAGCTATTCCATAAGATTTACTACTAAAGGCCCGCAAGGGTATTTGAGCATTCATGGATTCTGTGGCAGTAGGCTTTTATCTAAGACACATAAGTGAGGGACAACCGAGTTATTATCTCTAAGAAACATAGCTTAATATTTTGGATTCTAAAGGTTAAGGTACCATAAATCCTGAATTACTCTGAGATATCACATAAAAAGACATTTTTATTTTATTTTACTCTACTCTGCCTCTTAAAATATTTTATGATGGCAGTTTCTAGAGTTGTACCATGTTGTTTACATTCAGTCCCTGGATGCATCAAACCCACTGACACAGCATTTTTGTTTAACTGCTCTAATGGAGGCAAAAAAGATGCAGGGGATATTCCCCCCATTTCTGCTCTCTCATACATGGTGCTCCCAGTGTGATTAGTCTGTCACCCTGATTTGATGAGAATCACCACAGACTTCCTTATGCCATGGAGGGCCTTGCTAGGGAGCTAGTGGACAGGGTCCTACTGGAGGCAGTAGGACTACTGCGCATGTAGAAAAGTAAATACAAATCTCTGGCATTTTGAAGCAGATAGCTTGAATGTTCAGAGATTAAACACTCCTGCTGAAGCTGGTAATGTTAAAAGTGTGACATTTTCTTCTGCAGGTGATCTACAGACCTTTAACAGTGCATGATGTTAGCTGGGTGCTCAAATACTTTTCTTAATTATGACAGTAAACAAGCAGCTTGCATTTAACTCTGATCCTCCAAAATAGTTTAGACTTCATATGTTATCATTAGGACTCATTATCCAGTTTCTTTATTTTTGCATAAACATAGCTGCAGCACATTCAAGCAAATAACACATGATGTATTACGAAGAAAGATGAGTCAGATTCCAGGCAGACCACAGCAAGTGTCGCTGGCGCAGTGCAGATCCAGCAGTCAGGCCAGCTCCCTGCATCCTTGCCAGGAAGGCAGCATCCTCACACTCCAGAAAAGAGTTGGAGCATGGCACTGCCTCTCCCACCAAGGAGCACAGTGTAAGTGGGCAGGTCTATGATTTGCTATTTCAATCAGCAGTTCTTTGGTATCAACCCAGGAAGTTTACCCAATTAGTCCAGTCTTGGTTTCATAACTAAATGTCACAATTTGAATCTGTTGATTTTGGTGGATAATACTGGGTGAATTATTAGTTTCCCTAACACTGAATAAAGCTCAAGAACATTTTCTGTAACAATTATAACACTCACACATAAATTATCTGAGAATTTGAGGAGAGTCAAAATTGTCTTAGGAAAGCCAGAGATATCCACTTGTAAATTCTCCAGGACAAGAACTATTCTTCTTCTACTAGTTCCAATTTTTTTGCCCTTCTACATTCTGCTTTTATCCTGGACCCATTGATTGCTAGAACTTAAGAAACAATAATAGAGAAGAGGCAGTCCTTTGCAGTTTTGCAGCTATCAGGAGGGTTGACAAGAATTTTCCTTCCACAAAACAAAGAGGTACAGAGAGATTGGTCTTCTGTAGCATGTACTTAAATGTTAAATAAATAGTGAGCTTTTAATTCAAATATAAAGTTTAGGCCTTACACTTATTTTCTGATAGCTTTGCTTAGTACAGATTAGTCATACCACCTTTGTTTATTCTATGTGTTTTAATGGCTTTAAGGACATAAACAGCTGTATTTGGCCAAAGAGTCATTTTAAATGCAGAGAGTTGGTTGTACTTCTCCATAAAGAACTTTGAACCCAAAGTCTTATCTGTGTGTATCTGTGAAGCCAGACGCTCCACAGAAATCTGTATTTTTTCTCAGACTGCTCTAGAACCAGCACAGGGTTTGGGAGTAGTGGGCTGCCTGCACCATGCCAGAAGTATGTGAAGTGCCATAGAGCAATTGCTTGGGTTGCCTTTTGTTCCAGTCGTTGAGTCCGCTGAGGGCTGAAATTGATTTTCCTTATGTTAGCATGTGAAGGCTGTGCCCCTTGACCCGCTGCCGGCGAGCGTGCAGGGCACACAGAGGCTGCAGCTTTGCAGGAGTAAGCTGCACTATGGCTCTTATCTCTGCTACATTCTTCTTCCAAAATTGTTCTCTCCCCTGTGACTTTCCTTCCTACCCTATTCTGCACTTTGCAGTGATGCTGAATTGTCCCATAAATATTTTGTATGCCTGAAACAATATTTTTTTTCTTCCAACAGCATAATATTTTTAAAGGTAGCAGAAGTGGTTGATCTGTATTCATGAACCAGATAATACTGTTGAGTGCAGTCAAGCACATTGCCAGCAATTGGTAGTATGGGCCATCTACTCTATGCCATTATTTCTGTGGAGCTTAATTCTGTATAAAACATTCTGCTCATATCTCACTTTTGCCAGTGGTGATGCAATGATATGTAAAACAGGGAAAACTGAACACAATTTTAAAAGCAAGCTCAGTGATGTTCACAATATAACTATCTTCGGAAATTTAAGAAACACATATTTTGCTAGATGAGTAAGTTCTTTTTGTCTTCTTTCCTCAATAAAAGAATTCTTTCCCTCCTCCTCAGTTTTGTTGCTGTAGTTAATTCATCCACTGCCTCAGCTTATGTCCTACTGCTGACCGGGAGACTAAACCCACCAGAAATTATGTTGTCAGAGCTGTGATTAACCCAGCCGTCCAAAGTCATATTGGCTTATTGGGGTCTTTGAATGTAAATTTTCATACTCTGTATGAGATTTTTTTTTTTTCTTTTAAATTTGAACATCCACAAAACATACATATACGTCTAGACTGGAATATTAAAACATGCTCTGACTTTTTACCTGTTAGGAAGAAAGAATGTGTTAAGTCTGGAAGAACAAGCCATGTTTCAATGCCTGCTCTCAGTAGGTGGCACTCTTTCCTCTGAGTATGTGCTGAGTGAAAACCTCAGCAAGTCTGTTCTCAAGGTTCTCGGTTTAACTTAGAAGTAGGAGTGAGGTCCGGCAGTTTCTTGGTTGCTGAAGGCTCAGAGCACTTTTTGCAAGAGATATGGTATTGCTTTCTTGTATTCTTACAACTCCGGTCTCTTTATCTACATTTTCTCTGTAGTTTGAGAGATTTGTTTCTCATACTATTCCCCACCATCACCCACAAAATAGAATTGACATGTGTCTGCTTTAAATGACTGACAAGGTCCTCACCAGAGATGGTTCCATATCATTAGTTAGTGAAGTTATTTTCTAATCATCTACAGACTGTAAAATATTTTTGGTCTTTGAGAGGCTTACAGATGTCCTACATCTATAAGATTTCATTTCTTTTAGTTGTTCTTATTTTCTAACTGTGGGGTAATGAAGAAGTAGTGTTTTCCCATTCTGGAGGTTTAAATGGACTGGTAACTGAAATAAAGGACAAAAGTGCATGTCTATATTCATTGATAATAATTTGAATTACTTATCTTTGCTGTGCAGAGGGTTGTCATTAGTATTCTTACTCAGAAACATTCACAGGGAGAAAAATTACATTGTAAACCAGAGGCAAGAAAGAAGAAAAATGGAGGGTGAGGAAGGGAAGGGAGAAAGAGTAAAAAAGAGTGCAAGAACATAGCGCCACTTCTTAATGCATCTTAGAAATTAAATGCTTTCCAATAAAGAGGGCATCATGTGGTCTTTACCTGCCATCTCTTGCACTGGTGCAGTTGTAAGTTAGAGTAATAGGAACTCCACTCCTCTGTGTGACAGAAGATGTTGTTATTTTCAGAATCTAGAGCTCAGTAATGCAAAACCTTTGGACTGTAGTTTGGGAATATTTCACACCAAGAGGCCCACCTTTCAGTTTGTTAAGATAATCAGATTAGTCATGGGAACTGGATTATTTTTTAATTATTACTAGAAAAGCAACAACTTGGCTGTATTTTTGTTTTATTTTCTCTGTTAAATTTCCCTACTGGCTAAAGTACCAAAGTAGAAATGAGATTGGGAAAGTTAAGATTCTCCAGTGGTGAGGAGGAGGCAGAGAAGCAGTTAAAAAAAGTCCTTACATGGTGTGGGAGAGCTGCACTGAAGCAAATCATCCTTCTGAAAACAGAGACCAGTAATCATTGAGAGCCAAAGAGATAGCTTTTCCTCTCCTTTGGAAGACACCCTTTCTCTGTAGCTACTTCTGGAAAGAAAGCATTTAGGAAATTGTCAAAGTAGGGATCTTCAACATTTGGAAAAGCAATGACAGTTTGGCTGCATTTTCTCTGTCCTGACTGCTTGTCTACTTTCCCTACCTCTCTTGTAGCATACAGAGGTTTCACTTCAGGTCCTATCAAACATCCTTCCAAGCTTTTTGCAGTATTTCTTTGTTACTCTCCTCCTGCATTTGAAAGTGCCTCCTTTTCCAAAAGATCTTATGCCTTTGTTCAGTCTCACTCTTTCCCCTGCTTGTTTTTCCCCCCTGCCATTACTTCCCGTCCTGTAGAAGAAATACACTGGTGTGCAGTCTCCCTGGCTCATTCCTTTGGTGTTCTCCAAGCCATTTTCTGAAAAGTAGTCATGTCATGTATCTGCCTGAATAGGTGAGTTAAATAAGTTTTTCTTCAAGTAACCTCTAAACGGATGGTATGGACTGGAATATACTTGGAATAGGTTACCTCTTCTGAATATTTGTATTAAATAGCTGGTGAGAATGAAGGACCCCTAGACTCTGCTATCATTGCTGGGACAGGTAGGTTACACCACAGCATACACCTACTTTCTATTTGAAAGCCAAGTGAGAGGCTAACTTGGTGCTACAGATGTAATTCTCCTATGTCATGCTGGGAAGAAAAAGCAGAATGGTTTAAGCACCTTGATAGATGTCAGTATTTTCTGAGTTTATTTTCCCCATCACATGTGGCTAATTTCTTTTTTCTTTAACTAGAGTCTAAGCTACTACTAAACTTAGATGCAGTCTCTTACTGGCCATGGTGTCTTCTGTGTATGTAGGTATGGAGTTAATTTGAAAATGCAAAAGGATTAGCTGACACACTAGGCTTTTTGTAGTACCTCTGTATTCATGGAATTGTGATTAAAGAGATGTAGAGAATTCTCATAGAATTACTATAGCTTAGGAACAGAACTGTAGCTTCAGGGAAACAGAGTATTGACCTTGTACCTGTGATGGGGAAAGTGCAACTCATCAGGATTCAGGTTTTTCCCCTCCCTTCTTTCCTGCTCTCACTGTCTTACTCTTGCTTTCCCTGCCTCCCTCTCTCTCAGTTTGATTTTCTTCTAATTCTTCTCTCTCTAGGTGATTTAGATCACATAGCCATAAATACTGCGTCATCTGTCTCTAGACAGATTATTATATTTAGTATGTAAAAATGAACATAGAAAATTCTACTTCACATTACAATCAATAATTTTAGCAATACAAAATATGTCCAAGAAATTAAGTTTTTGAACTTCTGTAATACTTTTAAAATATTTTTCTGTATTCATCACATATAAAAGACCCAATAAACTGGGTAAGCAAGAATGGGAAATCACTGTGTTTGAGAGCTCAGCTTTGCAGTTGATCCACACTACTGCAGGAAGTTGTACCCTTTACATTTGTAGACAACTCATAACGGGTACCAACATGCAGAATAACAGAAATGGTGCAGTGTGGAAAAAATGCCATGCAGGATAAAATGCATCTTAAAGCAGAAGGAAAAACCGCAGGTTTTATGCACCACTCCAGTCTTACCTTGGCCATTCTGAATAGTGTTTTTGCATGGAGTGATTTTTTTATATACAATAAGGATAAATATGTAATAATATTTAATATAAATAAAAATCTTTAAACAATGTTACATTATATAAATCCATTAATTGCTAGGTAATTATACCAATTTAAATCAGCTGAGAACTATCACCAAATGAAAAAGTAAGTTCACAGTTCAAATAGTAAATTGAATTTTGTTAACTATAATATTTTTTTGTAGAATTACAGACCTGATAAACTTTAAACCAGCATTCTTTTATCTTCATTTATTTTCATTTTAATTTCCTTAATACATACAATCCTACTTCAGATTTCTGGTACTTGAAGAAACAAAAGTATAAACCACATAATATTTATTCTATTCCCCATAGAGCATAGATCTGGCCTTTGGGGGACAGATGAAACAGTACTCTCAAATTAAGCACCAAGCAAAATGTCCACGAATATTCTGGTGCATCCTGTTATTTAGAACACTTTTCCTACTGCAAGAGCCCAGCTTACAAGCCTGCCCTCAGTAAATTAAAGGGAAAAAATCACTTTCTTCAGATGTCATTCCTCTGTATGCACTCATTTCTCCAAGGCTTAAGATCTAAAATTCCTGTAACAATTTGGCCTGGAAAGATGAATAGCTTTTAAAACATTGTGTTGATTGTATTAATTGGGAAGGGAGTAATGGGTTTAGAATAACTGGAACAGTTTTTAAACAGCTTGATTACAAGGATTATCACACACACATTGGTATAGACAAATCTAGGGAAATGAGAACAATTTCTGGCTTTCCTGGGCATGCATTTAAAGTAGAGAAATGTAGAACTAAAAGCAAATAGCACAACCTGTTTTAATCAAAGTAGTCTAGCAAGAAACAATCAATTAAAGAACAGTCTGATTCTCTGTGACATCAATGTATGAAAATCTGTTAGACGCCAGATTGTGTCTCAAGACACATATGATGAACTGAACAAAATGACCTGCTAATAGCTTTTACGGGTAATAAATGCATCATGTTATTGGTAATTCTGCAGATGGTAAATCAAGCTAATATCCAGGCTGAAACAAGCTACTTGTTAAATATACTTCAAAAATGTTCCTCCTTGTTATTCCATAATTGTGTCACACAGAAAAATAAGATGATTGCTACTTACATTTAGGCATTTTAAATTAAGATGTGTTTCAACATGCAGATATTTTAATTTTCAAATTCTTTAGAGAGAACATTTTCCTAACTGATCTGAGCTTTTGAAGCACAGCATTTGTATTTAGATTAGCAGCTCTATCTAAATTGTTTCATAGAAATGTTCTGTTTTACTGTTCATGATGTATTTTGAAAGAGATTTCACAATGTCTAATGTTAATCTGAAGCTGCTATTCAGGATGCAGGATTTTCAGTTGCACAAATTTAAATCACCATTTCCAAATGGGGATTTTTTGATTTCTAGATTCCAAGATGCTGTAAAAATTGAGTTAATCAATCCGTAGCAAAACAAAACTTCAGATGTATAGACACAAGTTCTATTTTTGCAATATACATGAAATTATTTCGTTTACATACCCAAAGAAGACAAATTACTTAAAGAAAAGGATGAATTTACCCACCAAATTTCGTGTATATCCAAGGCACAAAAAATATCAAATGATTGGCTTAAAAAAATATTTGTATAAGGTAGATAAACCCCAAAATCTCACTCAAAATGGCAAGTGAAAGAAAATAAGTAAACTTAAAAGGCCCTATTCCATTTTGTTATGCCAAGGATTTAACAGAATTGAGGAGTATGTAATTTTTATATTGCTCCCCATCAGCTTTTAATAATAAAAAAGCAAATTAATTTTCCAGGTAGCAATTATTTACCACAGAAAAGGATCCACCAGCAATAATAAATTATATTTTTGTGGCTACCCAATTCAGTACTTATCCGCAACAATTCAAATGTATTTTCAATGCTCAGTTATTATAATATCTGTTAAAAGATGTTTTTGACAGGCTAATTCATCAGGAAACCAGAAAATTACTGGAACACCTTAATAAAATTTGAAGGCATCACTCTAACATGTTAGATACTGCAAAACCATATGGGCAACCAAGAGCCACATGTAACAAAAAACAACTGTGATGAGACAACAAAACCACAAATATTCGAATAAGGGAATCTTTTGAATACATTGCTTTTCCCACATTCTTGTGAAAACATGGTGGCCTTGACCCTACCTCAATGCTTTAGTTCTTCTTCTACATTTCTGCATCAGATCTAGTCACATAAGTAACATCTTTTGTTACTAGCCACTTATTATATTTGTTCTATCTTCTCCCCTCACTACCCCCCACTTGAACTAATATGTGTAGCTAGAGTTTATAATGGCTCTTCTCAACAATTTACTATTGCATCAAACCTGTAGAGCTCTTGATAAATGCTCAATATTAACAGAAACAAGGCTTTTTTTAGATTTTAGAGTTATTTTGCTCAGTGCATTCATGATCTGTTGTGATCATTTTCAGTGAATAAAGAATTCAAATTATCAGTGCAGAACCTGAAGGAAAGAGACTGTTAAATCTCTTTGTGCTATTAGGATACTCAACATCTTTTCCCATGATGGAAGAAGGATTGTAGCTTGAAGGGAAGGAAAGACAACAATGGGATGTTCTGGCAGTGCCACCACAAATGTAGTTTCTGGCAAAAACCCCCAACAAATACTGGTAACCAATATAGTCTGAATCCTGTGTTGTGAGGGCCATGCTCAGACACCTTTGCTCACATTGATTGAAGTGTCTCTTAAGTTGACTCAAAGGTGGCAGAGCACTACTTTCAAAGCATGCAGAAAGAAGTATTTGCTTCAGAAATAATTGTAACTTTGGCCAGTTGTGGAAAAGGCAAAACATCATTTGAATTTCCTGATTTTGGTTGAATTGTTATTGTATAAAACCACAGACAAAAGATTGAATAAGGTATTAATCAAATAATGAGGACTCAATTTTAGGTCTATGCTTTTGAATATTTTCAGAAATTTTCTGGATTTGAGAGTCAAATGTACATAAAATAAGTTTTCCTATAATACCAAATTAGGATGTGCTATAGTCTTTCTTAAGAGTAGAGAGGCCTTACAGAGAGATCTGATTGGACTAGAGAGCTGAGCAATCTCTCACCATATGAAAATTAACTAGAGCAAGTGGGCGTTTCTCCACCTGAGATGGAGAAATCCTGTTTATATACATAAATATAGGGATGAGAGGCTGGAGAATTGTCCTGCAAAAAGAGACCTGCAGTTTGGGTTGCTGGCAAGTTGATAGGAGTCCACAGTGTCCCTTGGCAGCCAGAAGGGCCAGCTCTGTCCTGGGGGGCCATCAGGCACAGCATCGCCAGCCAGGCAAGGGGTGGGATTGTCCCACTCTGCTCTGCAATGCTGTAGCCCCACCTCGAGCACTGTGTGCATTTCTGGGTGCCACAAAAAGGACATCAAACTATTGGAGCATGTCCAGAGGAGGGTGACCAAGATGGTGAAAAGTTTTAAAGGCAAGAATTAGGAGGAGCAGCTGAGGTCACTTGTTTGTTGAGCCTGGAAAAGAGAAGGCTCAGGGGTGACCTCATCGCAGCTGACTCCCTCAAGGGCAGCGGTGGATGGGGAGGTGCTGCTCTCCTCTCCTCTCCTCTCTGGTGAGCAGTGACAGGACATGAAGTCACATCAGGGGAAGCTCAGGCTGCACATTAGGAAAGGGTCCTTCACTGAGACCTTTGCTGGTCACTGGAACAGGCTCTCCAGGGGAGATGTCATGGCACTGAGCCTCTCTGGACAATGCTCTAAGTTCTGTGGTTTAGGTTTAGGTAGTCCTGCGAGGAGCAGGGAGCTGGACTCAATGATCCTTATGGGTCTCTTCCAATTGGAGATAATCTAGGATTCTAAAATAGCTAATTATTTAAGGAAATTTGGATTGCCTTTAACAAACATTACTTCCAGAGCACAAATAATTCATTATGGGATATTGTCACATGTCTGTCCCTCAATACAATGTGACTGTGAGAAATCATCCTGTGTTTCTGTGTATGCTCTCTTATGACTTATTTTTAAAGGTTTTCATAATGTTTACGTGAAAACATAATATGTACTGTATGTACAAGACAAGCCAGCAAAATAGTATTGTAAGTCCTTCTAGCCAACTCATCAAAAAGCTGCTTGTGGTGCTGAAGCAGACTATCTATTTTCTTGGTGAACAGGTAAAAAATGGAGAAATTCCATGAGTACCTCTGTTTCTATCCTTCCCTCTTCATTCGCCATCTGCTTGTTTCAAACAGGGCAGAAATTTTGCTTTATATTTCCAAAGAAACTGTTTTGTATATTAAAATGGGTATTAATTGAATATAAAATTATAATGATAAAGTCAAGAGTTACTGGGCTAGTGTTTCCCCTCAGTCATAAAAATTCTATGACAATTTCTACTTGAGATTCACTTAGTACCAACTTGGAAAGGGTTTTGGCTCTTGGCAAAATACTCCTTGTTGATGGCCACATCATCATTATCCCTTTGACTCCTGACACAGTGCCCACTCCAGGGTTGTTTTATTATGGTAAGTACTGAAAAAAATCCAGGGCAGGCAGTGTGGGGAAGACAGTCGTTTGCAGCAGAAGTCCTTTCTCCATCATTTTTATTCAGTATAATATAGTAGTTGCCAGAGGCACTGTCAAACTTAGAAATTTACTGCTGCTGCCCCAAAGAGTTAAAAAGCTAGAGTATTAACAGTTAGCATGGAAAGATCAGCCTCTCTGTTTTGCCTGAAAAAGGTAGAGTAACCTCTATGAAACAGTTGCTACCACAGTTAGTTCTGTCAGATTGGACAATATGTGTAGTGAGAAGAGATGCATGAGAAAGGGGTAGCTGAGAGATGACTGGGATGTTGCCTGCGGCAGGATTTGTTTCTGACCTGTTTTTCCCATTTCCGTTCCATTAGCATAGTCACAAAAGTTTTTAGAGGCACCCTTATTTTATGAACTGCTTTTCCTTCCAGCCACCCACCACTTTAGGAAGGGAAGGTGACCCTGGCGGATTATTTTCCCAAATCGTTATCAGTTTTTGTTTCTTCAAAAGCAAGAAAAAAAATCTTTTACTCCTTTTTTCTTTTAAAAAGCTAAATAATTTTTTCCGTAATAATAATTCTTAAATAATTATTTTTAAGTGTTTAAAAGCAAGAATCAGTTTTGGGTGCCACAAGCCATAGCTTTTACAGCCACACTGATGGTTGATATTCTAGATACCCTTGTAAATTAATAGCTTAGGAGCAACTCAAAGAACCTAACATTAAAGCTTCTGTTTTCTCTCTGGATGATCAGAAGAGGGAAATCAAGTGCTGTTCATCTTGAAAAACGATTTTTTTTATACTAAAATTTATTTAAAATTAAGTCTATCATATGAGTTTAAATATTGCTCTAAATTCTAAAATATAATCTCTTGGTAGATATTTAGTGCAAATTGAAAAAGCTTTAATGGCTTAAAAATGGCTTTGAAGCATTATGTAGAAGCAGAGATCATTTATAAATGATGGGACATTAATGGTTTCCTTCAACATTTAGCATAAGACTTTGAAGATGAAATGGAAGTGTCTCACTGAGAAATTCACAACATATATGTATCTTTAAAAGTTTATTTAGTTTAAGTATTTATTTTGAGATTCTTTATGCTTGTGTAATAATTCCAAATTCAGAACAGTAAATTTCTTATGTTTTTCTGTCAGATTACTATCTAGGAATGAACCCTGTCCATTTTGTTTTAAGTTTTGTTTTATTGTAGATGTATTAAGTAAATTACTGGCTTGTTATTTGCTCTTTTTTCTGACATTGTGTAATCCATCTGGCTTTGAGGAAAAACAATGTCAGTTCACGAATGAAATAGCTTTAAATTTAAGAGGAAGAGATATCTTACAGGTGTACTATTTCAGTTGAAATCCTGTGTTGTAGGATCTTAAGTACCTGACTCCCATGCCTGTGTCAAGGAGAACAGAAACAGCTAAAAATAATGTATGATTGCCTTAGACCTGGAATAAGTCATGATTTTAAATGATTCCATTATGGAGGAGTTATACTATGGGCTATTTTGCTCCTGGCAGAGTTCGCGTTTAATAAGAATGTGGACAGAAAACTAGGTAGGTTTAAAAAATGTATAAATTTATGCGTTTTTCTAGATGAACAGATGAAAGTTTGTTAGTGTACCTTTTTGTACAAAAAAAAAAAAAAAGAGGAAAGAAAAAAATTTAAAGGGGAAAAAAGAGAGAAAGGGATTTGAATTAGCAATCTCCAGCGTTATCTTGTCCAGTCTAGACTGAAAGGTGATATCAGTAGATTTCATAGACTGGTACAGTACAGCTCACTTCTGTTTATAAAAGGGAGTTTCTCAAAATATTTGACTAAAGCAATTGTAAATTTTTTAAAATTCTAGATAATATTTATTTTAAATTCAATTTAGCATTTCTGATAATCATAAGTGACTCTTTGATGCTGGGGAAATCCACTCATTTTGAAGCAGAGATTTTCCAAGATAATTGCAGTATTGTTACTGTATAACTAAAAAGACATACCAAAATTTAAGAAAGGATTCTTATCCCTAGTGGATGTCCATTAATAAATCCTGACAGTAAAAAATAAAAAACAAAACAAGCTAAATTGTGTTTAGGAATCAGCCATCTAGAAGTTCAAACTGCTTTTAAATGTCCCTACAATTTTCCTTCAATGAGTGACTGTAGGCAAGAAATAGAAGGCATAAAATGAAAAATATTGGATCTAAATTTGCTTTTTTTCAAATTCATTTTAGGGCATGGTTCAGAAAAATGGTCAAAAGCATGTCTGACTTTAGGTAGACAAGTCGTCCTTTATTTCTCAGAGACAATACACATCTGTAAGATTACATTAAGTGTATTTTGCTGAATGAAGATGTACAGGAAAAAGAAAATTAAATGTTGGAGTCCAGGAGTGAATAGCAGACATCATCATCTACTAGTCAGGTGTTACCTGCTTACATTTATTTTTCACACTTGATAAAATATTTTTCCTAAAAACAGTTGATGTGAGGTCAAAGGAAAAAAGGAATTGGTGGGAACAGGGTTGTATACAGCTTAAAAGCCAAGGTTAGTGTTAAACTTCACTGACAAATTTGACCTTTTAAGTGGCACAATTGGAGGCAAGGTTAACCATTCCTTTTTCCCATCCTTGCCCAGCTGAAATGGCATTCCCCACGAGCACCAGCAAGCAGAACTGCAGAAATTAGCAAGCAAGTTAATTTTAGTACAAATTCCTAGACAATCCCCAGACACTCACCAGTAAACACAATGTAAGGAGGGTTAGAACATGGCCCAAGGAAAGGGTTTTTTCCTATTCTTATGCCTGAGGTTATTTTGCTACGAAATACATCTTTCACTGCACTGCAATTGAAACTGTTCTCATGCTCTGTTTCGGCCTTCTGATAAGCACAAAGTGTTACCTTATAGACCTGGCAGACTGACTCTGCCCTGTCCCCCCATAATTCACAATTTGCAGTGCCCATAGAGAGACAAACTCAACATCTTACTCCCTAGGCTTAGAAAATGAAATTGAAAGTTTTTTCCAACTACTTCTACTTTCTGTTGTTGCAAATAGTTAATAAATGCCTAATGACAAAGCAAAAGAGACAA
This sequence comes from Zonotrichia albicollis, assembly GCF_047830755.1. Lineage (NCBI taxonomy): Eukaryota > Metazoa > Chordata > Aves > Passeriformes > Passerellidae > Zonotrichia > Zonotrichia albicollis. The sequence goes on from NC_133828.1 coordinate 29,125,222, forward strand.
ATGAAATATTCTTCTTTTCAGTCTGCTAGGAGGTTAATTCTATGCCTTTGACAGCATTTTTAAGAAAGACACTTCTCCCTTTCTGTTGTAGCCTTTTTGCTTCAACAGCAACAAAAATCATTTGGAAACAGACATTGTCAAGCTCCTTAGAGCAGCTTTAGAAAACACTCACAGAAACCAAATCCCATCCCACACTGAATGTCTCTTTTTTAGTCAATGCTGAATGTTATTCTCCACCAATAACCCATATTCCCAAACTAACCCAGCTCTTGCCGCTTTATCATAAGTCTTGCACTATTTAATGCTGTACTTGAAGCACCAGCTGCTGGACACAAGCGATAACAAGAGACTCTCACCTTTCATTTTAAAATGTGCATGTTTCTAGCTTTCATAGCTGTGGAGAACAGCTTGAAAATATCATCCAAGAATAACTGAAAATTCAGAAAAAGAGAAAAAATACCATTTTGTGCAAATCTGCTAACTTTTTAGTCTCAGGACCGGCACAATTGCAAAACTAAAATTGCAATGAATAAACAAAAATTAAATATTCTGTTTAAAGATTCTGTTTACCTGGAGGATGAAAACACACAAAAAGATAGTAGGGTCTAAATATTTTTTCAGGTCTATTAGATATAATCCTTTATTGACAGAAAGAAGTCCCAGGATTATTAAAAATGTATAGTGATAAGGCACAAAATTATTGCCTGATTGCTACTATTGATGCAAAACCACTTACACTACTCAAAATACTCAAATTCCATCTAACAATTAATGTTGTGCACTAGAGGACATTGTGACGTTCTTACTATGGAAAGCAGCTTTGTGTAGTGGCCTACAGTCCTTAATTACACAACAAAGCATCGTGTTTCTCCCATGCTAAAAGCAAAATGAGAGTATAACTGCTTAGGTAAGCTTAATTAGGCTCCAGCACTAATGCTAACTTCCGTCTTTGAATAATTTCAACCCCTAATGCTAATTCAAAATCCATGAAATTGTAGCAGCAAAACAACTCCACATCTACCTTATGTAGTATGTGAGATGCATTTAAGAACATGCTTTATAAACTCTGAAGCAATCTTGGAATGTTTTGGGGTTTTTTATTTTAGTTGAAACTGAAGCAATTTCATCAAGAATAACTCACCTTCCAAGGGGAAAAAGGAGAATTATGATAACTCGCATGCTTTTGGAAGAGCTTTACCTGCTGTGATAAGCCTATTTGACTACATGGCTGCAAGAACAGTGACTTTTTGACATCAATTCCCATAAGGATATCTCTTCCAAAGCTTTGGTTTTCTTTACAATTTAATTCAGTTGCCCTGTAGTGGAACCCCTGATGTCTGGATATTGCCTCTGCAGCTTTCCTTCTCATGATCCAGGTTTTCTTCCCTACATGACCATTGTTCAACCTTATATGGCACTGCTAATGTTGGTTGGTGAATGATAATTCTGCTGGGAAAAGCAACAGTATAGTATTAGATTACTAAAGCTTGTTGACATATTTCAGCTTTTAAAATGGGAAAAAATCCCAACAAGAACAGTTCAGTAAACTTAAACCAAAAACTACCAAGCCATATTTAAATAATGTATGCAAGTGTTAGACTCCTGATGTATCAATAGGTCAATACTCTTCAGTCCTTTTCTTTCCAGGCAACAAAAGTTCAGATTTGCTGGGTGGGGCTCAGACTTCTTTTTCTAGGTGCTTACCTTTGTTTTGGTTTTTTTTACTGGTAGTATACATGACAGTTCTTCATATAAGCACATGCTTTACAGTTTAAGCTTTAGTATGCCCTTAATCTTTTAGAGCCAGATTTATTTAGGCAGAGAAATATACATCAAAAGTAGTATTGAAATCAGCGTATCAAAAGAAATACTATGGTATATATATATTTGATATGTACTTATCATGGGTTGAGGAACTACAGATACCTTAAGCTGAGCCAAGAACCTCTATCATTTGCAATTTCTGATGCTGAAGAATTCCCTATCTGTGAGTAGGTAGGGTGAAATCAACTGAAATTGTAGTCAGTAGGAATACCTCCTAGCATAATATATTACTTGACATGAGTAATGGTGGCAGAATGCACCCCTATGGGGATTGCACAACTAAGGATTGGTACATTAAGTTGAAATACTCCCCTGTAGTATTTCCTGAGTACTTGTCAGTGTACTCAGAGCCTGATCTGTTATTCCTTATATTGACTTCTGGACACTGCTTTTTGTTTTGGGAGATTTGTTTTGGTTGGTTGGTTTGGTTTTGGAATTATTGGCATTTTTCTTTTTTTCCCTTTGTTTTGAGTACTTCATGTAATATTCCATCAGGTTATTCACCTGATTCTAAGTCACACGTCAAATTCGTTTTGAAAGAAGAAATCTTCTTAAAAAAAAAAAAACCTGTGTAGCTTAGAACTGTAGGGAAATGAGAAATTTTAAACAAATTTCTCTGGAGTTTAACATCACTGATATGTTCCTAAGAGAAGCAGCCATACCCTGGTTATTCCATGGTATCTTGGAAGAGGATGCATAAGAATTTAAGAAATATGGTAAGTTGTAGTATTCCTCTCAGATATTGGAGAGGAATAGAAACATCTTGCTACTCTACTGTTGGAAAGCGATCAAATATTTATCCATGGGAAAAGATTTCTTGGCATTACATTATACCATAGGAAAATTGCCTTCTGTTCAGTACATACTGGGAAAGAGTTTTGTTGGGAGAACAGACTGATACATGCATCCCAACTCCATTGCCATACAACTTTTTCCACAAAGTGTGAAAATAATTATTTGGAACTGTGAGCAAATTGCAATCCCATTCCTATGATTTTTTGTTTCCAAGAGAGGTGCTAAAGAAAGAATGAGCAACAATAGAATATCTGTTCCAGATTTAGGTGATGGAGCAATAGTTCCTAGCACAGCGTACCAAAAATTACACAGGGAGGGTTTAATGAGAGTGACAGAGACAAGAAAAAACTTCAATACTGTTTTAGACCTGGCTTAATCAGGCAAGATAATAAAAGTTGTATAAACCCATCCCATACATGCCGGATTATGTCAGCTTTTAGGAGGCGGGAAATGCCTGATTCTACCCAAAGACCATAGTCTAAAAAGACATTTTTATGTCATGTATTGCTCTTCTAGTTGTAAATGCAACATCATTTTCTACAAAATAATGTAATATTTATTTGAGAAAATTAATGAAATAGTGGTGTTTCACAACTGCTTCTAAATCTTTCTTATTTTTCAGTGGGATAAAATCTCAAGTATCATTTTAATTTCAATGTAATACAATTTATTTTGTTTGGAATATATTGATCTAGCAAACTGAATATTATCCTGTTGAATTAGTGGGGGGAATTGAATTTTTTGGCAGTTCAGTACTCCTGCATTGTCTTATTATAAATAGAATACATAATCCTGATTTAATTTTATTTTTTTTTGTGATGCTACTACTATTGATAGCATCAGAATAAAAACAAATACTTAGTCTTCATGTATTTGTCCTAAATTGCTTCTTAATGGTAACATGATTTTTTCCCTTGTAATCTTTGGGGTTTTTTTGTTTTTCTCTATATATCTTATGCCCTCTACTTTGTTGGGGATTTTTTTGCCAAAGTAGTCCTCAGTGTGATTTGGGACTGGGTATTCACATCACTTGCATATGAGGTGTACAAGTTCTTTATTAAGTAGGTTTTTGCTATCTTACTTTCAAGTGTTCTGCACTTTCTATTCATTACTTTTTATTTGACCATTATAGAAATTAATTTTTTTAGAGATTTAAATGTCTGCAGAGGAGCAAAACTGTAGACTGTAGATCTGAAGTTCATAATTAGTAGTTTGATATTTTAATTTTAACTTCTCAAAGAGTTTGATCACTACAGGAACTTAACTAAGTAACAGTAACACAGATAAACTTGCATTTATCCAATATTCTTGCTCCTTCCCCATAGAGAGGGGTTCCTCAGAAGCAAAGGAAAACCAGATGGAAAGTAGCAAGTTTGAAGCCTTGAATGTGTCATTAATTTGGGTATATGCTTGGGACCAGTATGCTTTAAGCAATTGGCAGTTCTCCAGGTGATACTGTTGATGCACCCAGACACCTTAAAACTGTTGCAGTTCTAATCTCATTTTCAGAGATGCAAGTGGTCAGAAGAGCAAGGTAGGAAATTATAAAAGACAGCTAGTAAAATAAGATTTTACATAATAATATTTTTATCATTATAATAATCAATTTTTTTTTATCACAGGAAGAAAATTTAAAAAATATATATTTTGGATTCATTAATTTCTAACTTTATATTGTACAGTATGGTCAATGGCCAAGGAGAACAAGCCCCCCCCAGTCCCCCAATGTACTTTATTTCACATCAACCATTTGTCAGAGGTTATGTTGAAACATTATATCCTATATCAAAACTGTCTCTTGAGAATAATTGTTTGCTTTGGGGTCTTCAAACAGTAATTCCAGGACCTCCTCTGGCAAGGCTATTTAAAGAAAGGCATGAGAATCATTTGGTCACTGCTGAAGCACCTGTAGCACCACTGCAGGGACAGACAGTGCTAGAATCAGCAGCTACTTCAGGAATCAGTAAATAAAAACCAGTAATATTCATAGTAATCTGCCATCAGTAGTAATTTTGTACAATATGAAGTAGCTAGTACTTTTTGGTGAGTAATTTTATTATTAATGTTTTCTGAAATATAGATATTAGAGATACACAAATACCAAGAGCAAGCTGCTAAACCATTTTGAAAATGAGTGCAGACATAGCTATTCTAGGGAACAAGATGCTGCAATGCATGAGAACAGCACTTTGTAACAATGAATGCAGAGTATGTGTGCATCTCAGTGGAATAATGCAAAAAAATCATACAAAATTCTAAGAAACACATTGGAAATATTTCTGGACAGTAAAAATAAAAGTATATCCTTGGGTGTAAGCATGAAGTCTTCCAGTCCCTAGAAGCTGTATTCTGGGTCTGAAGATTCTGCCTGTGCTTACTGAGTGAAATATTAAGTGAATGTTTGATCAATCCATGAGCAGATACAGCACAACATGTACTCAGTACAGCTGTGCCTCCAATGACAAGACTAATTTTAATGATAATTTTAGAAGAGGAAGTTTGACTGATAGTAAAACTTGGAACTATTTCTGGTTAATCGCCTCAAGACAAATGAAAATGGATTAATTCAATGTGCTCTATTAGAAATGGATGTACTTCAACAGGACTGTCCCTATCAGATGATAAAGACAGTAATCAAAACTGTTTAACAAAACTGGTTTAAACTGCTTGTTTGTCATGTTGATAGAATGAGCCTGGATCCTTTTTCCTTGTCCTATGTCATGTGGATATCACTCATCTGTTATCCATGGAGTCTAAATTACATTATTCAGTTGGAACTGAGTCAGTTGAAATGCCTGTGTTAAGAAGGATTTTACCTTGTGAAGTGTGGGATTCAAACAATGGAAGTGCGCATGTTTAGAGACGTTTCGTTTTCCAGCTGTCTTTAAACAAAGCAGAGGACTTGCCAATTAAAATTTTCCAATGCAAACTTCCAATACATGCTGATACATCTTGTAAATCATAGACTGGAGTTCATGAGAGAATAAAGCAGGAAATGTCAGGTGGAATGACTAAACCATTGTATTGACCACATTGTGTGAAACTCTGTTTGAAAAACTGCCACAAAAATTACGGTGCAATTTCCACACCTGAATCCAGGTACATCTGTGTATGAACTGGGGGCAGAATTTGGCTACAAGGCATGACTAAAAACATTGTTAAAATGAAGACCAAGATTTCTTTAGTTTGCCTCTGCTCAAAACAGCTTAAATTTGCTAAAAAAAAAAATTAGTATGACTCTGACACATAAAGCCAAACTCTAGTGTTCAATGTCTTAGTTCCTTTACTAGGATACTGGAGCTTTGGGTTTCTGCTGTAAAAAAAAGCAGTAAAATTTAAACTCAGAGGAATCTGGGCCTGCACACTAGCCATACGAGTTCTATTGGGCATACTTGGCAATAAAATCAAGACTAATCTTGGATTCGATTTTGTGAAAAGGCTTAAAGAAGAAGGCACTCTTATTTCTTAACTGCATAATTGTCCACTGATCTTCCTAAGAACCATCTCTGTGCAAGTCAAATGAGGGACTGAGGCCTAAAGGTTAGTAAAGTAGCACACAGGAAAACAAAACCAGTGTGTACATATTGCTCAGTGCAGACAATTGAGAGCCCAAGCTTACTGTGTCTGTTTTTTTCAAACTTGCATAACAATTTTGCTACTAATAATCTACTTAGTAAAAATGAGTAGTAAAAATCAGCATGGCATAATTTCAAGAAATGTGTCTCTGACTGTTTAAATTGCTCTCCAGTGTACATGGTACATACATTGAAATTGTTTATGGATTTTGACTTGATTGTACTGTGAAACCTAACCCTGACTTTTCATTTCTGTGACTTAGAGTCGAGAACTTTGTTGTGTAATTAAGTACAGTGGGTCACTGAGCACTGTGGCAATGCTATTTTCTAGTGCATGGAGTACTGAGTCCACAGAGCAGCATTAATTGCTAGGTAGGAAAGGATATTAATATTTTGAATGGTTGTAAGTGGGTTTGCATAAATGCCAGCAATAAGGAAATGGTTTTATGTTTTATTGTTATGCATTTTTAATGTCAGTGTGCTCTAACCATAAAGCTTCTAACAAAAATTAAAGCACTGTGAATCTTACTGCACATTTCAGAAGGTTTTTCTTAGTATGTTACTATTTTTCCTCTCCTCTCCTCTCCTCTCCTCTCCTCTCCTCTCCTCTCCTCTCCTCTCCTCTCCTCTCCTCTCCTCTCCTCTCCTCTCCTCTCCTCTCCTCTCCTCTCCTCTCCTCTCCTCTCCTCTCCTCTCCTCTCCTCTCCTCTCCTCTCCTCTCCTCTCCTCTCCTCTCCTCTCCTCTCCTCTCCTCTCCTCTCCTCTCCTCCTTTTTTCTTTTCTTCCCTTTTGTCTTTTTTTCTTCTTTCTTTTCTCCCCACAATTATCAGTGACCTAAAGCAAATTCTTCTTTCCTTGATTTAAGATGAACGCTAAAATTTTGCAGCAGAGATATTCTGTGACTCTTCCAAAAAATCAGGTAACGTCTTAAACATGGAACTTCACTTGTGTTTTTGCAAATCATACACAAAGACTATACTCAGCCTCACCAGTCTTTCTCAGAAGGCTTGATTTTCTTTGCTAGTGTGACAATAGACAACACTATTCAAGGACCATAGGTGGTCAATCCAGAGTCATTATAATACACAGGTACTCTGAATTAAATGGGTAGAATATTTGCTTTTCATGTTTTATATGTTATTGTTCATTAATTAAATATTATTTTTCATATCACATTTTTAGGATTCTTAGTGCTTTACAGGATGCAGTTAAACTGACCTTATATTTAAGAATCAATGTGATCTCCTGGTCAATAATAAAAAAGCTTTTTGAAATGACAGAGACATTCATCATTGTCAGTTAACAGTTATGATTACTTGGACCATTCATCGTTAGTAATTAAACTTAAAAGAAATAATGAAATTATCCCAAATCTGTCCTTAGAAAATGGCAGTCTAAATATAGGCTAAGAGACAGCTGCAGATAGCTCTATCCATGACTTTGCTGCAAGACTTCTGCAGGATCACAAATGCATAGCTCTTTCTTCACAAAAGTTACATGCTACGAAGTATGTCAAAACATGAATCAAGTAATTAAATAGTTAAGTGAGTGTTTAATAATAGATTCTATTACAACTATTTGCATTCCACTGGGAATGTGCCATATAATGATATTGCAGTCCTCAGTATCATCACCCAACTTTCAGAGCTGCATTTTCTGTAACAGAATAAGGCATTTATCTTGTATAAAGTTTAAATAGGTAGAGCATGACTGCAGAAGCTAGTCAGATGATGGCTTTAATGAGATCCTTATGGGCACCATGTGATGCTACAATGTCTTTCACCCTATCTCTAGAATTCACAACATTTTGTACATTGATTTTTCCTTTTGCCAAGTTTCTCAAGATAAACAAATGTTTCTATGACAGCTGGCTCTAAAAGCAACCATTTCCGTGGCAAGAAAATTTGAATATCTGACCTTACAGGTACAATAATGCTCTTGTATCATGCATGTATGTAGTAGTACCAGAGAAAGCGAACGTTTCTGTGCTAGTAGAACAATATGTAAAAAGGTATGGAACATAAACCTTTTAAAATATCTATATTCAATTTTGTGTAGAATTAAACTATTAAATGCACATAAACTCCTTGAAACAGATGGGTGATTTAAGGCAAAAATGCATTAAAAACTCGCTTTTTTTCCTGATAGTAGTAATGGTCAGTGATCTCTGTAGAGGGTCAGGGTCTAATTGCCCAGAGAAATGCATAAGTGTATAAGGAGATGGTGTCTGTTCTTAAGATTTTACAGACTGAGATAACAAGCTATCTCTAAAGGTGATAGCATAGTATAACAGAAAATCACTCAAATATGCATTGGTGTATATAAACATACATATTGATACATGTACATGAAAACTTACTGAGATCAATACATTTACAGGTTGAAACATACTGCATTCTCCTCTGTGAACATATCTGTTCTCACACATACTATAAAAACTTACATTCAATTTTTAAAGTAAACCATACCTAATTCTTCTTTATTTGACATCTTGTAAGAAGCATTAAGTTATAATTTCTTGAGTAATATCAGGAATGAAAACTTTTCCTGGTTTTAGATTAAAGTATTTCAACTGAGGTGTCATAAATATAGTTCGGGGAAAAGCAAACAGAAGCAGTGTGATTCTTAAAACAAGAAGGCAAAAATGATATATTAAAGACAGAACAGAGGTAACATAGATCTATGATGGGTGTTAGAGGTGAAAATATGAAACATTATTTTGGTCCCTTAAGTTGGTATTCCTTGTCCTTTTTTGCAATGAAGAAGTTCAAGTAATCACACAACAACAGACAACTTTCCTCACTTTATTGTAAATACTGAAAAATACAGTGACATGTAACACTGCCTTCTTTTTCTCAAAAGGCTTTCATATATATAAAGAAAAGTAATTTCCTACAGAAATTGCTGTTTTGTTTTTTCTTATTGTTAATCATGATCTCAATGGCATTTTTATTACAATTAGTTTGATAAATTGTAATCTGAATTAATAAAAGGCAACAGATTTTATTAAAAACCTGAAATCATAAAATGGGATTTACCCTGTCAGGTTCACTATTAACACACAGTATAGGTTTGCCTTCAGCATCCTGTCAGCTCCATTTTATCAGAAAGCTGCTGCAGTGAATGCCAGAATCAGGAGTTTCACTTTAGTAGTTTTATCAAAACTGCTGATGATTTTGCAAAAAGGAATTTTAAACCCATAAGTTTTCATTAAAATTTCCTTCAGAATATCTAAGAATTTTCAGCAGGAAACATATGTGAATACAAATATTTATTCAATGGAAATGTTTTATTAACAAATTATTCTATGTTTAATATTGAATCGTTGAAGAGGTTTGTAGAGCTATGCCATATTTGTTAAAGGAATATTTAGTATCCTGATTCAATCTTGGTTCAATGCTGTAAGTCTTGCCCAGGTTAAAAACTCTTAGCTTTTTCAGAAAATCTCCCTTCCAAATGACAAGGCAACAGAATGCACTTGCCACAAAATATGCATAGTTAGTTGTCTGACAATCTGGCATCTGATTGAGTGTCTGAGCCTAGGCACAAAGAAACAAACAGGTTTAATTTCCTGGACAGTAACCTTCAGTACAAACTCCATGGATATTCTGATTTTTTAAAATACCAAACATTTAAAACCCCATCCCACTTGGTGCCTCTGAAAAGTCCAGTATTTTAATAACACAACACATTTCTCCTTATTCTTAACTTTTCTTTCAGCCAGTGGACCAATTTAGAAAGGCGATCTATAGCAAAACATCATATCCTAATAGTCTAGCCCCTATATTTAAAAAGGACAACAATGACACTAATGAAAATACATCAATAAATTTTCAAAGAATGAATACCCCAGGACTGGTTGATAAACTGTTAACATATCGAGATCTGCATTTTCTCTTGTGTATTCCCAAACTTGTTGTGCCCTTTGGAAAAGAAAATAATTGTTTTTGACATCATTTGACTGACTTGATTCAAGCAGGCCATAATTACAGTGCTGATCAGATTTCCCTAGACCACTTGAATTTTCAAGCAGGACTACAACATATGGAAACATGATGGTTAATCGCAAACAGATACACTACATGGATTTCCCTCCCCCCCCTCCAAATTCTCATTCTATGCTTCACTGAAGTTACTTCAAATTTACAACTGTGTAAAGGTGAAAAAACATAGCAACAATGTAATTACCACTGGAAGAAAGCTGCTAGTAGCAGTAGCAGAGAAGCTGTCACTGCTTAAATACTGTTTAAGTACACAAAAGGGTACTTACATATGTTTTGATCAGCAAAGAATTGGTTTTCAAACTCTTATTTAAGGAAGAAAAAAAATTAAACTGAGAAAAAAATAAGGCCCCTTTTCTCCTGTGAGGCATTTGTCAGACTCACGAAGGCTAAGACACAAAACATGAAAACCATCTTTGGGTGAGGGTTCTTTGATTATTCGTGTCTAGCCAATGTAACTTTCAGTGATAAAACAAAAGAGCAGAGGGAGAATATTTACTGCAAAACTAGTGGTGGGAATGAAGAAAGGACCCAGTAATCCAAAAAAGAAAGAGCAAAACAGTGTTTATAATAAAAAAAAAATTAGTGTTTATAGTAGTAGAAGAAGAAACCAATTGGATGACTGCAGAAACAGATTTAAAACCATAATTTTAAGAGATAAGACAAAAAAGTTTGGATATTCAGTTGCCACAATGATCTCTAAAATTTTGTAGCAGTAGAATCACAGTAGAGGGTAGAGAATAAGAACGATAGGGAGTAAGAACCATATATAGTTTTGAAAAATAAGGTGATCATACTTCCTGGGAGCCAACCGAGAATTAAAAAAATAATAATTGGGTCCTTAGCATTGTAATTTACAGTCTTGATAGGGTCTTTACTGGATAATTTACTGTTTCTGACTATCTGGTTGGGTTTTCTTTGGACACAAAGTTAGGGAATACTAACTACTCAGGTATCATCCAAAGTGAGATCAATCTAGTAACACTGAATCTACTTGGCTACTCATGCATGACGGCAAAAAAGGCAGCTCTCAGTGGAACAGTTTCTATACATTTATTATTTGTATTATCGTTTTTCCTGATAGCTTGATTACAAGCCTATCATTCATTATGGCAGGTGCTGTAAAAACCAGATAAGGTACAAAAAAAAGATCAAAGAGTAATTGTATGTTTCCAAGTCAAAAGGCAAAGCATTGAGTGAAAATGGGTAAACTGGTAATAGTGTTATGAGTGCCATATCCCAGCTGCTGAGCTGGTTGGACATGTTTCCAGGAATTCCTCCAGGTAAAGGCCTATAAAGAAAGATCTGGAACTGGAGATCAAGAAGTTCTGAGAAGACTTGTATCATAGGCTGATCAGGGGAAGCCCGTATCCCTACAGAAGGAAGGGAAAAATAACCCCTTTATGATTGACAACTGCAAGGAATGAAGTAGGAGTTAGGGGATGGATTCATAAACGAGGTTGGTGTGATCAGATACCCAGATAGGAAAAAGTCTACTTCAGCTCTCTGAAGCAGACACAACCTATGTAGATATCGCTGTATTCTACTTCAATTCTGTGCTCGAGTTATGGTTATAGACCTGATGCTCATTTTGATTTTTTCTTAACCCAGTAGTCCTGAAAATGGAAGAGCTTTCAGCCTTTCCTTTTGTTTATTTTTAAGCAAATAGACAACACAAAAGCAATTAATTAAAAATAGAAGATTTCACCCCCTAAAGAATTCAATGAAATATAAATTAATTTATGGCACATTTTTGCTTGCTGATGTAATTTTGTAATGGTTGTAGCTAAATTTTTGCTCCATATTGTAATTATGCGTAAGTTGATGAAAGACAAAGGAAGAATAATATTGCAAATAAAGCAGGATCAAAGTAAGTTCTCATTATTTAGTTTGAAGTCATGCAAATATATTTTTTACCCTAAAAAGCTTTTTAGGATTTTACCATGCAAGATAGAATTCATAGAGAACTCACAGAAATATATCCCACTTCAGAAAATATTATCAAATGATTTCTCAAGTGTCTTTTTCTCATACTTTCCTTTTTGTATTTCTTTCCAATTCCTTAAAGCCTTTTATCTTTCTTTTCTTTTTTTTTCCTTTATAAGAAAAATTTATTTTTTAGGATGCAAATTTTTGTTTTCAATTTAATATTTCTGAATTCTGTCCAATATAATTTATATACTCTAAATCTGTTCACTTTGATAATGAAAGAAAAAAGAGTATAAAATAAAACTTTGTTGTATTCTCTTTGATAAAAGAGTTCTTTTGATCCTTATATTACATTGAATTTGGTTTAAGGTCACTGAAGTCAATTACATTTCATAAGCTAACAAACCCTGTGAAAACACACACACTTTCTTAGTACTCTTCAGCTCTTTTTAGTTTACTATAGCTAATGGTTTTGTTGATTCTGACTGAAAGATAAGTCAAATAGATCAACCATGTTGGAAGTGCACCACTTTCTTTGGATTTCCCAGAGATACATATTTGTTAATTTTTATTTAAATTCATTTTTAGAATTGTGTTGAGTACAAGACTGGGAAACAAGGAGCTTCAGAGAAATCCAGATCTCACAGGCATTGTCACTGGATTTTGGCACTGCTGTGATGAACGTACCTCGTGAGAATATTTTTTACTGATGAATCTGTGCACTACAATGAACTTGTGCGTTGTCCTAGACTGTATATTCCTTCCCTTTCCAGACTGTATTCTATGTCTGCTGAAATGCAAGCTTTTGGGAAGCCTACCATCAACAACAAAACCAAATGCAGGATGGATGAGTGCTCAGAAACTTTCCTTTATTCTGCAGCAAGCACCTGCTTTGCTCTTAGTCTTTCTTTAGCAGAGACTGTCATGTGAGTGGAGGACTCTGTGACATGAGTGAGTCAACATTAAGAGGAAATCGTATTTTTTTATGAGCCACCTCTAGATAGCGATTTGGATTTTGATATTATCTGACGTAACTTGCCAATTTCCCTTGTCACATGAAGTATCTCTTTCTTTCTGTTCCCTACTTAGCCTGTGCTTTGGTTCTTTCTGTTTTTATGTAAATGCTATGTCTTTGCTTTTCCTAGTTAAAATATTCTTTTAAATGTTGCCATTTCAAAGCTCATTATATCTTTGGAAAGTAGAAGATATACAAATGTGTTGAAGAACTAACTCTGCTCAGATTTATCATACCTTTGATTGACTGGGGAAATGACTTTCAGTTGACATCTGAGCCAACAAGTTAGCTGAAATAAAATTTTGTTTAATACCTTTGCATCAATAATCTAGGCACAGCATCATTGATTGAGAAAGTCTGATCAATAGAGTATTACTGACTGCCTAACTGTAACTTTGCCAGACTTTTTTGTTAATTCTGCTGATGACCTTCGTACCACCACTTTTCAGGTTCACCGTTTTTTCCCTTTGAAATTCAATTTGCTCCATTTGCTATTATTTAAGGAATTTACACATTCAATTGATTTCATTCTACCTGATACAATATGATGAGTTTGGTATGTATAAGACTGTGCATTCTTGGGACAAAACTTCTGTAGCCCCAAATTAGAGAAATTCATGAGAAATTCACTTCAAGGAAGACATAATCCATGTAAAGAAAAAAGGGGAATATAAATGATTTATTTTAACTCTGAGGATGCTATGGCATTTTCATCTTGAGGTTTGCATTCAGTGTAGATGAAGTAGCAAGGAAAAAGGGGAATAATAATCTCAACTAGTCCTGGATAGTTATCATCCAAGAACAAGAAAACAATTACAGAAATACTAAAAAATTCCAAATCTTAACTAATCATCCAGATAGGAATTCTCCATACTGCCCTTTCATTATTGTGACTTATATTAGCCCTTGTTCCTCTTTGTGACATTCTTAAACTATCTCCATTTCACACTTTGATGGAACAAAACATCAAATGTTTCTTTGAAAGTTATTTAGCAATTTGAGATTGTTTCATTCAATCTTCCCTTGGAATACGTAATGTTTCCCTTATGCACAGACAAGACTGAATGCAACATCTAGATGTCTTATCTCACAACATGTTGAGAAAAATGCATTGTTATTTTGTTTGATATAAATTCATGGTTTATGTTTTTGTAGTTAGGAAGATATTAAAAATAAGATATACTAAAACACATTCATTTTTCTATGACTGTCCTATTAACATTTCATTGCTTGTGGAGCATACCCCTACCTAATTTTACAGTATTAGAAATTGAAATCAGATCCTGTGTGTGAATGTTTAAAGCAGCACCTGGTAAGGAGTTTAGTAAACTGGTTTGTTCTGAAGCTGGCCTGCTCCATTTAAAGCTCTTCAGAAGTCCAAGAAGGTACAAAAAGTTTAAAAATGTCTTAGTAAAATGAGGACAGCCCTAATAATGTTATTTTTTCCTTAAAAGACTCCTTATAGAGTCCATACATCTTTAAAAAATATCTTTCACAGGCAAGGGATCTTGCCACCACTGGCCATAAAGTTTTCTGAGTGCCTTTTTACCAGCTGCATAGCACAAAATGTCTTCAATATTCTGTCTGGACCAGAAATACAGACCTTCCTAGCAAAAGGGTATCACATTACTCTTAATCTGCTTGACCTTGATTTTAGAGTGAGATGAAGACATCTGTATTCCATTTAACTAAGAAAATATCACTTCTTGGGAGATAGTCAGATTTACTCACCTTCCCACTTACATTTGCCTATGTGCAAAAGGCAAGCAAATTTAAGACTACTAATGTTTACACGATTCTGGCTTCGAAGTACATGTGAAAAATAATTGTTTAAAAACAAGTTAAGTTTGGAGGAATGCCATTCTGATTAATGATAATATTTATGTTTGGGAAAGGCAGTGATGCCAGTGAAACTTGCTAAATGTATACAATGTATTAGATAATGGTATTAGGACCAAGATGGCTTTCATTCCTACTTCAGGTTAACGTATTGAGAGATATGCTACCCAAAGCATTTCCAGTTCAGGGATGGATAGAGACAGCAAACAAAACTTAATGGAGCAATTATATATGCACCCATAAATAATGAAATAAAAAATTGACATCTAAAAATTCTAAATGCTCTGTTTTTTTCTTTAAATTAATTCTATTTAGAGGTGCATGTGCTGTTTTCTAATTTTAATAATACCTATTTTTTCAAAAATATTGTAATTAAATCACTCCCTTTGTATGTTCAGTAGAACAATCAGACCATCTTTAACATTTCATTGTCCAATGAATTGCTACTGTACGCACTCCTAATGTGACACAACTGATAAATAACGTTAAAGCTTGCTCTTCAAAGTCAAAAAAAGTGAATGGCGCTAGAACCAGGAATTAATTTTAAACCTGACTAGAGAATGAGATGTCTCCTATGAAAAAAAAAACATCTGGAATCAGATGTCTTGAAAACAGATAATTTACAAAATCCTAGTTTGAAGATGAACATATTGCTAAGACTTTGAACACTTATACAATTTGTCTTGATTCTCTATTTAATCTTCTCTTAAAAATCTGGTATCTATGATTGAGGCAAACATTCTTGTACCTTTCAGATATTCAGCCATGCATTTAAAGAAAATTAGAAAGCTAAGAAACTACAAAATAGATCGAAGGTTGAATCTCAAAAAAATTTCCAGATCTGCACTGTGTCTCCAGAATAGACCATTTCTAGAGAGTGACTTTTGAAAATTTCACAGAATTCAGAAACAGTTAAAATGTTCAGGTTTTTTTTTTAAGGTAGGGATAAGATAATATCTTCAATGCTTTTAGTCACTGTGCTGACATAGTAAATGAAAGCATACTGATTCCATTTTGTTGATCATTTAATCAGGGCAAAGTATGTTCCATTTATCAAATTTTATGATATCTACCTAATGCCTGATTAGAAATATAAATAGAATTTTGCAAGTCCTGGGGAGGGAGAGGGTGGGGCGGTGTAAGGTTCCTCTCTCCTAAAGAATTATTTGAAGTGTTTCTAATTGTGGAACATATTTTAGTTCTGTGTAGTAAGAAAACAAAAGGGTCTGTGGCAATTCCTCCTAGCAAGAATTATTATATGTTTTCTGTGGCCTATTCTTCAGGCTGGATTATAATGTGGTATGATGTCTACTGTGTTATTTTTCTTTTTTTATCTTGTTACCTTCTTTTTTTTATTTTTTTACAGAGAGCTTCAGGATATGCACTACTTGGAAAGTCCTACTGAAGTCACAAGGTAAATAAGGCATAGACTGGTAACACCTCAATTCCAGGATCTGACTGTAATTTCTTGAAAGCTTTACAATGCTGTTTCCTGGGCCTGCCATTTCATTAGTTATTCATCATCATAATGACTGTATTTATTATTACTGCTAAAAATAGGTAATGATGGCAGTATTTCATCTAATGGATTCACTTTGTCCCTGCTTGAAAATGTTGATCTGTCACTTACAGTACGTTTATAAGGCTGCAATATTATCTTAGTGAAGCTGTTTGTGCTTGTAAGTTTTTTCATATTCAGAGTATTATAGATCTTTTTAAACACAAAACTACCCAAATCAGGTTTTTGTTTTGCTTAATTTAGAGTAAAAAGATGTGCAATTTGGAGAGCTGTTTCTAAAGCTATTTAAGTGTAAAGCTCATACCTTTAGTACCAGATTCTGTGGTTTTGTTGACGTTTGGTTTGCTTGGTCCTCTGTTTTTTAGTTAGCAGGATAAGAAAGCTTTCTTATTTCAAATATAAATATACTTCCAAGATGGTTTAATAAGTTCCCATGGCATACCTTACAGAAAAAAATTAAAAAATCCTTCAGTTTGAGATTTGATTATCTGAAATTGTTATATATATATATTAAAATGTACATAGCTTTTTACAAATCCCCTTGAACAGTGAAAAGGATGGTTTCCTTTAAAAAGTTTCCTTTTAAAAATGACTATTCCTACACCAAAAATACAACTGCTTATTCTTCTCATCTTGTCATTTCACATCTTTTTCATTAGCTGTGGAGCTACTTCAAGTTATCTCTGAGATAACTTGTT
This sequence comes from Zonotrichia albicollis, assembly GCF_047830755.1. Classification (NCBI taxonomy): domain Eukaryota; kingdom Metazoa; phylum Chordata; class Aves; order Passeriformes; family Passerellidae; genus Zonotrichia; species Zonotrichia albicollis. The sequence continues at coordinate 29,142,417 of NC_133828.1, forward strand.
CTGGAGAGAGAAAGAGGAAATTTAGACTGCACATTTAGCCTGCTAATTATTTGCATACTTCCATAATTTAGTTTACCAAAACATTCCAAATTCTTAAATCACCTCCATACCTACCTTTGCTTCTGCCCCTCTCTGAGAGCTAGAGTGCTGTTAAAATTCCTTAAAATTGAATGTGTCAGTTTATGATATACAATTGTAAAACTGTCTTAGACATCATTGTCAGAGAATACTCCAAAGAAGGAATATTAGGGAATAGAGTCAAGTTAAATGGTTTGAACTGCACATTTATATACCTCAAAGAAGCTATAATGTATTAGGTAGGTCTTAAAAAAGCATAAACTATGCCAAGAACCCATGTAGTCCAGTGATAAATGCTATGAAAGCATTTTAAACCACGGCCTAAATATCAAGTAAAATATAAAAACTGCAAATGTCCAGCACATTCTGTGAGCCTCTGGCAGGTCTGCTGCACAGCCATTGTGTGCCCTACCCTGGTAAAGGAATGGTCATCCTAAGGTGTGACTGCTAAAACACATGAGTAATAATAATCATGAATTAAATTATTTCACAAACAGGACTATCTATGTCTCTGCTTCTTCTGCAACATTACACAGATCACAGATTCTTGATTCCACAATCCATATCCTGCTTCAATGATTAAAGTTTCTTTCTCTTAACTACTTAGAACATGGTAAAAAATTCACACATTATTTACACTTTTCTTCTGGCTAAAAGAGAGCTACATTTTCTAGTCCTGTGCTCACAGTGTGTTCACAGTTTGTTTAAAATTCACTTATGGGATTTCTAACAACAGCTTTAGTGTGTAATTTAATCACAGCCATAGTTTTTTTCTTTCCACTGTCCAAAAAAAATAGTTGTCTTCTGGTTTTGTAAATTGTTGCCAGTTTCAGTACAAAAGGTATACTTGCTTGCCTTCTTTTTTTGAAACACCTGACTAATTTTACTTTGTGTGAGATTCCTGTTTAATCCAAAAGGGAATCACCTAATCAGCTGTATTTTGGCTATAGAAAAAAGTGGGCTTGAAAAGTGATGACTGTGGAATGACTTCTCTTTTTAGCTGTTTTCAGCAATACTTCCCCCAGGCAATGCAATATTGCACAGTTATAAGGCCTTTTCTTGGGCCAATACATTTACAGGTCTAATGAAGGAGTTCTGTCCTTGGAAAAAATTAACCTGGCAAGAAATGACTTGTTTGTTATGTTCTCTTATACCAGCTATGACAAATGAAGAGCCAGTGAAGGGTTGACAAGTTCTTGGCCATAGCTTGCTGCCTTGATTTGGTGTAATACTGCAAACAGAATGTCACCCTACAGTTCAGTTTCTTGTTTTGCTCTGCCTATAAATATATTGCCATATTACTGATACTGGGAGTACCACCCATTAAAAAATAATGCTGTAAAGATGGCATCCTAGCCAGTTTTGGCATTGCACATTGAAAATAAATAAATGCACACTGAAAAATAGCCAGCTGAGTAACAGAGATAAATCACATGAAGAACAACACATTGAACAAGTAAACAAATTACTTCTATATAAATGGTAGGAACTAATCTAGTGAAAATGATTAGCAAGATATGACAGCATTATCTCTGTCAGCAACACTGGGATGGCTATTCACCCCATGGCTTACCTAGAGAAGATGAGAGATTCTGAGCAGAGTTTAGGAATTAGAACATGCTGTCTAAGTGGCACATGTAATAGACTTGCTTCATGCCTCTGATGTCAAATATGTAGCCAAGATATTACTACCCAACCACCTTGGCATCCAACTAATTTTTTATTTTTTTAAATCTTGCCTGTGTGCCTCTAGCCATAGCAGTAAAACAATTTTTCGTTCTGCTTAAGCATTTTTAAAAACTTGTGTATCAATATGTTTTAATATTTTCTACATTACTGGTATTCCTTGAGAAAGATTATCATTCTTTCTCCCAAGCATTTACTCTTTTGCCATGTCATAGCTCAGTCTTCTCAGATTCTTTATTTTTATCTCTCAAAACAACAGTTCCTTCTCCCAGCAAACAATAGTGAAGACATGGGCATTTTATAATTCACTCTCTGTATACTTCACTGTCCAAAACAAAATAAATGTAGAATCTACATACAGAATATATTCCCCCTCCATGCACCCTAAGAGCTCTTGTACAGTATTGGAAGAGTGATCAATTACTCGTATGCAGTCCCCATAATAATGAGCAGGTTCTGGGACACACTGTGGCCATTCACCCAAGATAATGATCGAGTTGTGGTGTAGTAAACACATTCTGCATCCATCCATAGGATGTCATGCATTCTGCATAATATAAAGGGAACGATCAAATATAGAGATATACAAATACTGCAAGTACCACCCAGACTGGAGATGATGGTATACACAGATCCTGCTTAAATAGTCCTTAGCAAATATGTTGGTATATGGTGCAGCTGCTAAAGCAATACAACAATGTGGGTCAAACATTATTCTGCATAGGATTAAGCTACAATATTCTGCTAAATGTCATGTTTTTCTGGTGATGATTTTCAAATTAGCTTTCTGACTTTGTCTACTTTAATCTTTTTACCCTACACTTCTCTCAGTGTCTCATAATCTTTTATTGTGTCTGATCTTCTACTACCCTGTATATAATCCTTGCTAAAAAAGTTCTCTTACCGTAATTGATTGTTCATTTTGAAAGACAAAGAGGGAGGAAGCATAAAGCACACAAGCATACTGCTTCTGGTTCTCCTATTGCACTTAAAGTTTGATTTAGTTTTTTTAATGTATTTTTTCCAAAGAAAATTAATTCATTTTAATGGTTTTGCTTTTCTTTTTGCTAATTTTGCTGTATGTCTAATATTTCTTTGTGGAAGATGTGAAGAGAAACAGATAGGTAATTTCTATTTAGTCTTTAAAAGACATGCTGGGTGGGTGGGAGACTTAAACATGGACTAGAAATATCATTGCATCAGCATTTATTTTAGCTGCATGAAATGTGCAAGTATATTGATGGATTTTTAGAGAAATCTAATTTGAGCTTTAAATTAAAAGATAGCATGTTCATAAGTTCAATTTATGTTGAAAGCAGTTACACTGGTTTTCCAAAAAGTCAGCCTGTTGTTGTTTCTGGAAACCCCTTTGCTTTATCACTAAGCAGGAATCCTGTTAATCTAGAAAAACAGGCTTACACTAAGCTCTTCCAGTTCCCTTGTTCATTCCTCCTGTCTTTTGCCAAGGCTGCAGTGAATGCAATGCGTCTGAGTACATGCTCCGGATATAAAGCTGGGGAAGAAGAGGGAAGGAGGGGATGTGATGGTGTTTGTCTTCCCAAGTCACCTTGTGGTGGAGCCCTCATGTCCTGGGGCTGATTGAACATTTGGCTGCCCATGGGAAGTAGTGGATTAATGCCTTGTTTGGTTTTGCTGGTGTGTGTGGCTTTTGCTTTACCTATTGAACAGTTTTACCCCCAGCACACAACTTTTCTCACTTTTACCCTCCTGATTCTCTGCCATGTCCCACCAGGGAGGAGTGAGCAAGAGGCTGTATGGGGCTGAGTTACTGGCTGGAATTAAGCCACAACATCATGAAGGATAAGACCTTAGCAGGATCCTAAAAAGGAAACAGGCGTTTACACAGATAATCAAAAGATCTATAGTTTCAGTGTTTAAACAAAGTAGATGACTCCTGATGGTTCATACCATTAGCCAAGTATTGACAATGGGAAGAAACTTCCCCTATGGCCGACTTATTTTTTAATTATCCACTCTGGGATTTCTCATACTTTCCTCTAAGGCAACTTTTACTAGCCTCTCCCATCACCAGTGTCACCAAAAGTATTGTTTTAAACAAGAAGGCTGCATCCAGAGGTAGGTTCTTTGAATGCCAATTGGGATTACTCTCACTACCCTTTTTAGTTTCTGGTGCCTGGTTTATTCAGACAAGGTTGAATTCAGCAATCTTAATTACAGCTAAACCCCCCAGCTCTTCAGAATAAGTAAGATTTTTTTTTTTTTTTTGTCAATATAAGATAGTTCTTCTAAAACTTCAATTCATTGTTTTACATTTAAGCATTTTTTTCTCATGCATTTCAGAATGCTGACCTGAGCAAAAAATGGCTGTTATCTTTTTCAACCCTGGTAGGTCTAAAAGATATAAAATCCACTTTCTTAGCTCTTAATTTCCTATGTATGTGTACAAAGTCTAGGTGTTTGCAGCCATCCAGTTCCTGCAACAAACAATTCAATGTTTGTTTCTCATAAGACATCAGAGTAGCTTAGTGATGTGTTCAGATCTTCATGAGCAACCTTTTAGTAGCAAACCCATTTATGAGATATCTTTCTGCAGAAGGAAAGAGATTGTTTTAGAATGAAAATGTTTCCAGTTTGAAGTGTTCATTAGGTTTAGTAAAAGCAAAGGAAGGAAAAGAAATGATTGCTAAATACTTTACCAGTATCTTAATATGTATTGGTTAAAGAAAAGCAATGGAAATTTTAAACTATATATACATTTTACAAAAATTTAAATGAATGTCTGTGTCTAATCTCAAGTGCATTTGATTTAAAAAAAAGGACAATTTTGATGTTCCATGTTCAATTATTAAGCAAAAATATTCAGTTATCAGATAGTTAATTAAGTGGAACTGACTGTATTCATTAAAATATTTGTTCCAAACAAATGTATTTAACATTCAGATATTATGCAGAATAGGTGACAATTGCATATCTCCATGGAGATCAATAATGGGATTCAGATCATTGTGTAAAGAGTCTGCAAGTTTAATGCAGAGAGAATGTCATTATTATTTCTCTCTTAATGATGGTCATTATGCGCAAACACTGATTGAATTCCATTTGTTACCTGCATTTGAGCTGAGAGGAATAATTACAATTTAAGTGTCTCCATTAAAATTCATAAAAGAATATGAATGCAAAAATTATACTTGAAACTGACAAAATATACTTTGAGGATATAAATTGTGTTTTCTGATAGGCCTCTTAAAAGTATTAAAAATAGCTTCATTTTAATAAGATGGCATATAAAGATCATGCATTATCATCACCTTTATGTTAATTTTCATAATACATGACTAATACTAAAAAGTGAAGAAATTAACTTTTAAAAGTAGAAATTAATGAAACAATAGGCTACTTGTCACACAGCCTATCGGAATGGATACCTCTATATGTGGGTTATAGTCACCCATATTCATAATACCCAGTTAACTCATCAGCTGTTGTATATTGTGGAGATTACCCTGCCATGTTTTCTGTGACATGTTTCAATATCGTTTTTTACTAATTAAATGGGATGTTATTAGTGCAGCCAGTTATTCAAGAAAATCTTTTACATGTTCTATGATTTACTGCATTGCACTGACTGCTTATTTTACCATGAGAGTGATTCAAGTGCTTACTACAAGTACGGAAGGGTCTGATCCGTGATGGTGCTCAGCTTTTCAACAGTTCTTTGTGCCTCTTGACTTCTCACTAAGGTGCTTAGTTCTTTATAGGATTAGATCCTTAAGCTATAATTATTAATAGCAGCAATACTCCTGAGGGACTGCCTGATGACATATCTCCTGAAACAGTAAATGACAGCAGAAGACACTTCTTGCCATCTTTGTATACTAAGAGATGACAGACTGGCTGGTGGGAGTAAGGTTTCTTGGGTAAGGGTATGTTAGTACGAAACACCTCTACCCGGTATATATTCCTGAGTAAATATGTAGGGTCCTTCTGATGGGATCTTGAAACAGTTTATTGAATATATGCACGTGAGCTGTTCTGAGTGGGTGACCTTTCCATGTGTCAGTTCAATTCCTGGGATAACCAAGGGATCTCTGGCTGTTGGTGCTAGGACTGAATTTTGCCTACTTTTGTGAGGGATGATTGTGCTGGAGACTCAAGATGCCTTTTGGCAGGGCATATACATGTTATCGTTTTATAACTTCATTATAAATAATATAATTTTTAAACTTATTATTAGTTGATAAAGCTTTTCATGGACAATTTACTGTGCTCATCAAAAACAAAAAAACAAAAAAACAAAAAAAAAAAAAAAAAAGAAGCCAAAGAAAAAGCAGGATATTTACAGCATTTCAGCTTGTATTTTTCCCTCTAATCTTTTTCTGGCACTTCACTATTAAAATTATAAAGGAGAGTCTAGAATTGTATAACTATTTAACACTTGGTTAAACACTATTCAAGTATTTGTCACCAGGCAAATGTTTCCCTATTAAGTGAAATTTATGCTAAAATGGTTCTGATTAAGCAGTAGTCATTGCCATTTACAGTTGGTAGACTAAACAGTTTCCCTGGAAGATATCTCAATTAAGTGGCTGTCCAAATGAAACATGTCACTATTAAATGATGTTTGCTACACTATTATACTTTACTCTTCTGAATGATGTGATTTAAAATATAATTCAGTTACTAAACAGTAAAAAGTGCTTCACATACATAGCTTTCATTCTTAGAAGAGACATGAAAAAATTGTTAATAGCACTTGGTTTTAAATAAAATTCAGGGCTTAGCATTAATCAGTAACAACTGAATATGCATGATTATTGGCAGAACAAGTTTGTAGAATTGGCTTTGCAGAACTGGGATGAGAGACACAGAGGTGACAGTGCACATAAAGGAGGGAGTGAGCAGTTTCATGTAAATAAGCCTTCTGTGTCCAGCCTAGAATCTGCAACCATGGAAAAATTGGATTCTGCAAACCAGTGAGTTCTTGCTGAATCAGTGGGCAGAGCTTCAGAGATCCATATCCTCTCTTCATTGCCTCTTCCTCTGGACAGAATCATAAAATGATTTTACAGGAATTTGTTAGAACTCAAAATCCTCACACCTTTGCTGTAAGTTTATTAGCTTTTAAAGCTCTTGCAATATAGCTAAAAAACATGCTATAAGAGTTCCTAGAACTTTGATAGATATAATAAGCAATTATTATGGGACTGACATTCTAAATGGGAAAAAAGACCTCTGTCCCTTTTAAAGAAATGTAGAATACTTACCTTACAGGAGTATAACTGTGCTTCACAGTCTAATATGTGAATTTGACCTAAGCTTTTGATTCTCTCAGCAGCTACTAATGGTAGTTCAGATCAACTGGTATTAAATCACAAGTATAAAAAAGCATGGGGAAAATAGCCATCAATTGAATTTCTTAACTAGTTACTCCTGATTGACCTCACATTCTCCTGCTTGAACTGCTGTTTCTCAGGTATGCAAATCTCTCCTTGATTGTATACTTATGGGTAGGCTTCTTCCTAAGTCCTTGGGGGAGTAAAAATCCTTTTTCACAAATGTTCAAGCTAATCAAACACTACCTTCTCCCATGTCTTATTTCTAGTTACTCTGACATGGCAAGAAAAGTTCAAGGCAACAATAATTGCCCTTATAATGCTTTTGAAACAATTCAATGCATGTAGGTCAGGCAATGAGAAGTAGACGGTTTCAGAAATGAAAAATCATACTTAATCGCTTTCTAAAAAGGCATTGAAAATGACCTTGTTAAAATCAAGTCATACCATGCTGCTAGAAGATATTTTCTTTCTGTGGCATTATTTTATTTGATAGTTTTGTGGTTCTGACAATAAAAGCTTAAGAAATACACTCAGTATTCTCTAAGAGTGAATTCAGCTAAACATCACCCCAAAATTATAGAATGAACCCACTCTCTCTCTAGTCACTGCTTTTTTTCTGTATTGAACAAACTGTAAACCAGAAAAATGCCTTTGTTCACTTTGCATGAGCACTGATGCATCTTTTTCAAAAAAATAGGGTCCCCCCATACCAGACCATTGGAAAATAGCATGCCGTATATAAATAGATTTGTAAAGTCCCAAATAAATAACTTATCTATAATTCTGATGGCAGTAAAGCCTGAAGTAAATTAAGAATGAGGATTCAATACATTCTTTCTATTAAATGCAAAATATTTTTCTTCAGAGGTAGGATGAATCCATACAATCCTTTCCCCTTGTTTCCAGTAATTATAGAGGCAGTTGAGACAGAATCAGGAACTCGGACTCAAGTTTGCTGTATCCTAAGGCTATGTACACCCAGTATTTACCCTCAGATTTCTTAAGTATTACAGACCAGCTCTGTGCCAAATTTTATTCCCCGTTTTACTTGCAGTAACTCAGTTACAAGATTAGCGGAAAACAGCGCAGAGAATGCAAGAACTACTCAGCTGCTTGGCAAGTCTGTGTTTACACAATCTCACAACAATGTTTTATGTATATGCATGGAGCATCATGTCCACTCTACTGAAGTTTTTACATAAGCCAGATGGTACCGAGTTTGAATTTTTGTGTGCAAAATATTGATATCAGATAAAGAGACTTTCTTATCCTGGATTTTTGTTAAAGATAGGTTTTTCTAGATGTAGTAATACTCTGGCTTGTGTTTATTTTTCCCTTTCCAACTGAAACTACAAGGGAAATACTCGTGCCAAATCAGAGCAGATAATTTATATATTGCATTTTACCTGACCAAGTATATCAAACCCTATTGAAACTTCTTCTACTATTGCTATGCTCCTTTTCTGAGTAGCTTTGTGGCATTTGTGCACATGTTTAACATTATGTCCAATTTACACAGCATGTTAATGAATGATCCCACATTCGGCCTTGGAGCTCTGTAGGAATCTAAGGCTCCACTGCAGCCCTGGCTCTTGCACCTATGCATGAAAAACATTAATTACACCGATTAGGCTTTTACACCCCAGCATAACCGAGTGGTGAGCTGAAGTTGCACGAGCCCCTGCACCTTTAGGTACCCCGCTGTAAACATGGGTTGTCTGTCCATAATTTATTAGTTGCAAGCATTTAACTTACACTCGCTTGAGCAGAATTAAGAGTGTTTATTTTCCTCATAAGAGGGCAGTCAGATATGTACCAATTTTGTTTTAACTGTGGAGAGCAGGGAGCTGGGAGCAGTGTGGGGAAGGGATCCAGGAAGGCCTAATCAATCACTGACAGATTACAGCTAAAGCCACTTCCATACCCATTAAAGCAGGACAAATGCAGAATTGCAACTGAACAACTTCTAGTTTTAAGCCAACAGTGGGACTTCCTAGTTATTTATCAAAGTCATTGCTGGTAAGCAGCATGCCTCACTGCTCAATTGTACTTCACAGCAGACAGAGCTGACTGAAGCTTCAGCCATGAAAGAAGTGTTTATGCCCTCAGCTGTGGTGCTGTCAGCCCTCTGGAATTTACTGTAAATCACACAGCTTTTATTGCAAGATTTAGTAGCTGATCCTCTGTGGGCTCTATTCACTGCAAGCTTGTTACTATTTGGATGTTAGCCTCAGTCCATAAAGGGACTTGCTACACATCATCAAACAGCAGCGGAAAACCAAAGGTTTCATTTTTCAATTTTCTAAACCCTAAACTCCTCAACAGTCATTGAATTTCATTGCAGAAAGTGGAAGTCTACTTTATTATGGTACTCAATTTCCCCAATGGAGTTATACACTTATAACATTACTTTTATTTCCAATGACAGGATCTGGCCATCTGTCCTGGCTGTAATTTCATAACACACTCACTAGTTTTTATTTTAAGGGGATTTCTAGATATTACATTGAGCTTGTGACAAAATTGTAATGTAGATATAAAGGCCACAAATAATGATAACTACATTCAGTGCTGCCTAACATCTTAACAAAGTAATTTTTTTTTTCTATTTCAAGTATAGAGGCATCTGGGTAAGCTTATAACACAATTGAACTGACAAATAATAAAAAAAAAGTTTTGAAAAGCTAGAAAATACAAAAGGATAAGGGCTTTCATGAGTGAGCCTCAGCCAGGACAGCATTATTCCACAGGCAGTGTGTATTTTATCAAAAATGGTACAGTACGTCAGTTTTATCAGAGTCATTCCTACTAAGATCAAACGAGGGAATAAAGGGGAATGCTGAAATGTTTCTTTGTAATCACTGTGGTTATTCCCGGCAAGGCAGAGGGACCTGACAGGGCATTTAATTGTGTTTGTCACGGGCTTCGCAGGGGAGACCAGGCCCGCGCCTCGCCCGGGGGAGCCGCGGCCCGAGCGGGCCCGGGCACCGCCGTGGGGCTCCGGGCACCGGGGGTACAGCCGCTGGCCCCCGTGGGGCTCTGGGGGTACAGCCGCTGGCCCCCGTGGGGCTCCGAGCTCCGGGGGTACAGCCGCTGGCCCCCGTGGGGCTCCGGGCTCCGGGGGTACAGCCGCTGGCTCCCGTGGGGTCCCTCGGCGCGGGGCACCGGGGGCTGCGGGCAGAGCCGGGGTGGAGAGGGGAGCGAAGGCGCTGCCTCTAGTGCTGTTCCTGTCTGTGCTGAATGAAACCATTCATAGAGCAGCCTCTCTTCGCGCATGGAGCCAGTGCTTTAGCAAGATACATTTTGCTGCAAGGTCGCAGCAAAGGTTGTTTTTTTTCTTGCTGTCCATTCACTTCTACAATCCACTGTTTATGCTTAATTTCAGCAAAGTTATGTGGAATTACTATTATAACCACCAGTTACACCTGATCTGGTTTCTGTGTTAAGAAAACCTTCACAATAGCCTCGCTCAGGGGATACAACGGCGAGAGGCTTAGACCTGCACCCATTTTCTCCCACACTCCCTCAGAAAGCAGTGTCTAGATTCCCTTTTGGATTTACAACTGCTGTTATGATAAAAAAATAAATAGCAAGGGCATGTATCAAAAACAGATTTCTAGGTTTTTTTCCCCAGCTTTGTAGTAATTTTTGCTTTGTGATTCTTTGGTTTCACCAAAAAAAATAATTGTATACCTTTTTAACCTTAATACCAGAGAACAAGCCAAAGTGGAGGGCTTATTTCTGTTTGATCTAATATCTAACAGGTAATTTAAACAGATGCTATCCTCCTTTTACAATCAAACATTAGGCCTCTGATCACTGTCATCAGAAACCCAGCAAAGACCACAATATGTGGCTGTATGCTTTCCTGTGCCTACATTTAGAGGCCTATGTTTTAGTCTTAAGGTTAAAATAGTTTTGCCAAAATAAAAATTTTCTTTTTTTTTTTTCTTCAAGAACATGAATAGTGAAGCAGGTACTTGGTTTCTCCTTCTTCAGTGAAGTATTATGTTTTTAAACACTCAGTATTTCTAGCCACCTCTCTTGTTACCACACCAACTCTCCCTGCAATTTTTTTAAATTTCAGAAAGTATTTTCTCATTTTTGAACTTCTGCCGTTAATCTAGTAATCTTTACTACCAAATTCATCCAAGTATTATGCTAGTACATTTTAGTAAAAAGTTTAGCCAAAGCTGCTGGCAGGGTAAAAAGTGTGCCTGATAAATCAGGCTCTGGCATCACACTATGAGCATTTCCTACCTGTTGGTGGTGCAGCTGCAGTGCTAAGGCAGTTGTAAGAAGTATTCTTGTCCATCCATACATGGGACCCAGGATTTGTGTGTGTGTGTATAAAAAAATATATAAAAATATATAAATATATGTATGCGTGTATGTGTATATATATGTATATATAGACTGCAGTGTGGCTGTGTCTTGGAGGCTCCCTGGGGGTGCCATGGTGTGGTGGAGCAAATTGAAGAACAGTTTGGACCATAGTTGTGAGTGGGACATTGAGCCAAATTACAGAATATTCCAAGCTGGAAGGCACCCAAAAGGATCATCAAGTCCAACTTGTAAACAAATGGCCCATGCAGGGTATGGTGTTCTTAGCACCAGGCTCTCACTGGTTGAGCTAATCTCAGAGTCAAATCTTTGTCAGGATACTCTGAAAGTATCAAATAATCTCCACTGAAGTCATTCTGTCTGTTTCAAAGGTCTTGCCTACTACATAGGTGATCTCTCTTACACATTGCACAAGCAACAAATAGATTTTCTTCCAATAGGGCTGAAACTGAGCTGTTTCCCAAAGAAAGGACTCATTAATCTGGACACAACATGCATACAGGGAGCAGCTGCATTGTCAAAAGCTTTCTGTTTTTAAAAATAACAAAATTTCCTTCATGGACGCGAAGGGTGTTTTTTATTATTTATATTGCTAAGGTAGCTTTTCCTTACACTGAGCTGTATTTTTCTTCCCAATATCTCTTTCTCTTTTTTTGGAAAATTAGTCAATTCAGATGTGCAAGTTTGGTGGTGGATGAGGTGTGGGTCAGAGGACCGTGGTTACCACACGGAGGTCCTGTGTGCAGGGCCTTGGGTTCTGAAGGTGGCTGCAAACCCTGCAAATCCACCAACACCTGAGCCAAGAAGAATAAGCAGCTTGTGACCAGCTAACAGAAGGGGACCTTGTCCTCTCAGCACTGTCAGCACTATCCTGTTAGCCTAATTCTGATTTCTTTCTGCTGATGTAATGACAGTGATTTCCCATAAAATACTACTGATTTACAAAGAAAGAATACAACCAGGTTTGCATATGGGCCATGTCTATTATGACTTGGAGATTTTTCACGTCCCAGTAACCTTACTTCATAGTTTCTTTTCTCATGACCTCCATCTCATAATCATCAGTTCTTTACTCTTAAATTCAACCAGACTAATTCTCCTTATGATAATAATTACCTAATAGGTTTCTAGAAGAAACGGCTTAGTAGTTTGTTCCAAAATTCTGAAAGACCCTAAGTAAATGAAAATTATCATATCTTAAATTATCAAGCTAAGATCCCACAAAAGAAGAATAATTTGCCAATATTGAAAGAATAGGCAATTTACTTTGACAACTTATTTCAAGCAATTTGAGTGTGCAGGGAGCAAGATACATAGTAATTATTGAGTATGAAATTTAGAAAAGGATATTTTCATAATTTTTTCTCTGAGAAAAATCACTGTCATTTTAAAGTGAGTTTATTCTTGACAGTCCAAATTTATCAGTGCTCAAAACTCACATTTCCATAGATTAGACAGACAGCTTAAACATTCTCAGTGTTTAGGAATTGTATGTGGGGGATCCCTTGGGATTTCCTCCTGCTGTAAAGCACATTGTGATCGCATTTTGTGAATTCTCTGTTCACTAAAGCCCCTCCAGCCTGTTCACTGCTGTTCTGTGTGTTGGTCCTAAGGGATGTAAACTCAAATAAAGGGTAGTCTTGAAATATAAAGGTATTTTTAGCATAGAGGAGAAATAAAACTGTTTGTAAGGGCCAAATTCACTGGTGTTGTAAGGAGATCCACAATAATTTACTTCAGTGGATTTGTGCCTGTGTCTGCAAGTGGATTGGTGTGTTTGACTGTAGATATGTAAAGCAAATACTGAAAAACCTTTGCTCAGTATTGCCTGTGTGAGAGCCAGACATACAGGTGGGCTCTAATTTGCGTTCTTCCTTCCACGGGGTTTTGTACAATTCCCAAATATGGATATTCTCAGCATAAAAAATGCGCTCCTTCCCAGGAGATTCACCTTTCCTAAGTATATATAGCAATAAATACTTCAACCTGTTAAGTTTCAGAAAAAGTATTCTAACCATCACCCTATTTATCCTTTAATATCTCAAGTACATTGATTCAGGTTACTTTCCCAAATAAATCTGGATAAATATGCTAATATAAGAAAATGAGGATATTTGCCTTCAAATTGGTACAATGCCTGCTTGTAATTGAAAATCTTATATATATAGAATAAGCTACAGGGTAAAGAATGAATATGTAACCATGTAGATAAGAGTGCAAATAATATAAAGAAGGTAGGTACTATTGTATACAGTAGACATGAGTTAAGCAAAGTCATGCTTTTAAAACAATGCAAGAATCTTCTTTTCTTAAATTAAGTTTTTCTGACATCCTTCTCGTTCCTGTGCCAGGAAAGCAGGTTACTCTTCTGGTCAGAAATATCTCATATTTCAATTCTCAATATCTCAATTTCAATATAACCGCTTCTGATTCTGATTTGGTCTTAAATTTCTCCTTTGTTGGCTTCAGGGCAATAACCATTAATCTTGGAATCCTTGGAGATGACTTTTTTTTGGAAATATGAAGTGGTTGGCATTCTTTTTGTCTGTTGTGTGTCATTACACTTTGACCCTTCTGGAAGACGATGGCTGTGCTGCAGGCAGTGGGGAAGCCACCTCCTCTGTCCTGTCCTGGCTACCACTGGGGTCAGGGGATTTCCTGGAGGGAGAGAGGGTGTGCCTCCCTGGAGGGCAGCTGGCACTCTCTAGGAAAACTATTCAAATGAGGAGATGGCTGGGGAGGAAAACCCAGCCAGCAGGGCTTGATCAACAGGGGAGAGTGAGAAAGGAAGGGAGAGAACAGCCAGGCAGCCCTCAGAGTCTGACGAAAAGGAGACTTTTCATGCTCAATCTCTGTAACCTTGCAGCTGAAAACTTTCTGGCCTGAGTCCAAGTCTGGAGGAAAAGCTGCATGTCACAAGGCTGTGGAATACACAAGAGGATGCTCCTCTTTGGTGAGGAGCTGGTTTTTTCCCCTTTTTTAGCCAGGATGGCTGACTACTGCATGTCTCATTTCCTGGGCTGGGGAACCTGCACCTTGCAGAGCTCTTGACACACTCTTGGTGCTTTATGGGATGCTGCCCTCAATAATGAGCCCATGCAAGACTGTGTCAGAACTCAAGCTCATTGAGGGGCTTGTCACAAATGGTAAAGGTGTTCATTGCATTGTGAGTGCAGGGTTGATCAGGTTATTGAGGTGTGATTAAACTACTTCCTGATTATCATGTATTTGTGAAATAACTTGTTTAACTTTTGTTTGTAAATGGGAAGGATTTTTCAACCAGCTTGTAAAACTATTTTGTATTGATTTGCCATAAAACCCTTGGTTCAGTTGTAAACTACTCTCTGGCCATAAATTGTCTGTAAATCTGTTAGTACAGCATGATAGGTTTCTTAATTCATTTACTGAGTTTTCCTTGGTATTTTTCTTATGTGTGAGAACATCTCTGTCTTTGTCCAGATCCATGTGCATACAGGTGGTGACTCAATAGACATCCTTTAATCATTCAGTCAGCTATTAGCAGATTTCTTCAATTTATACTCACTTTGAGATCGTTTTGCTTGGGCTTGCATTTGCTGAAATGAGGCTTTGGCCACGGGTGTGCATATACCATCAATAAAAGGAGGCACAATGATTTAATAAAAAAAAAAATCATAAACTTGTGCTGTCAAAAAAATCTGAGAGTCTGTGCTTTGTGCTTTCCTCAGATTTGACCAGATTTTGGCTCTGTGTAAGTACAAGAGTATGCTCACAAGAGCATGTGACTGCCATGAGGCCAGTTTACCTATTGCACTACTGGTGAATGGCACTTGCTTTAGCATTTCATGTCAGCAAAATTGGCAAGCCATTTGCAATCAATGGTAAGCAATCTGACACGACTTCTAATTGAGTAGTCTACTAGCTGCATTATAGGAAAAGAGATTTTTAGATTTATTCTTGTAATTATACTTCCAATATTTCCTTATCATGTTATTTTATCGTCTCCAATATAATAGTTATTTGTGACTATGTAGAGACTTCTACACCATTTAAAGTCAATATCAGTGAATGAGATACAGGCATGCTCAGAATATCTTGAAAATAATTATTCTTCTTTTTTTTTCCTAACAAAAAATTGAGAACAGTAGTACTTTTTTTTCCCCAGAAACATGGTTTTGAATGTTTCAATCTATACCTTTCTGTATTCTTGAGCAGATGCTGCTTTGTGTCTTGAGACCTACCAAAACCGGTATGTCTCTCTCCTCTCTCCCCTTTGGTCCATTCCAGGTCATTACTTCTCTGGGAGTGGAATCCCTTAATCCACCAGCTCTCAGGTCAGGCCCTATGTTGTAATCCCATGAGTACCAACCAGTAACTACTTTTACAGGTCCAGGCACGGGTCCTCCTTTATCTTTTGAAGCTTGGAACAGTAGCTCTCATTAAAAGGACCCCCAAGCAACTTTTAAGCATACCAAAGTAAAAAGCAGGGGGTCTACACCCATATTCACATTCCAAAGTTTCTCTGTCTATCCACAGTTCAGTCAGCACCACCTTGTTGTTCACATCTGAGCCAGGAGGAGCAACTTGCTTTTCTTTACAGTCTGTTCTGACTACTTCTCAATTTTCCAGGCTGACGTTTTTTTCTCAATCTGGACTTTCTTTTCTAATTCACCCCAAAATGCTTTCCTGTCTGTAGGACAGGCTCTTTTAACAGATCAGTGTTTTCTGATCTTCCTCCTCTCAGGCTTAACACAGGGAGTCCCTCTTTATAGCTATACATCCCATGCCAGTGTTTTAAGGGATGTTCCTTATCTGGGCCATTCTTTAATCTTTCCTTCCCTGTTCTTTACAAATCTTTTGCAGCTTCCTTTTATTGAACTCAGTCCATTCAGGTTAAACAGCAACAGAAACCTGAACAGGAAAAAGCCACTTTTAGTATTCATATGAGGATACAACAATGTTTTTCCAGTTTGTCAACTGTTTCCTTCAAAAGTAGCCAACTTGCTAGTTTTTGATGCAACAGGAATGTGGTTTTTTGCTTTATACTCTGTTTCAGGTACATTTTCATATGTCACACATAAAACAGTGGTAACCTGGGCATACTTATTATCTCTTTGATCACCTGAGCCCTTAGGTTCAGCAGGAGGGCTGCACCTATTCCTAAGAAATGTGCACTCTAACAGCGTGGATATGCAGATGAATACATGCAGAGCAGGATGATGAGAACTGACTTAGTTCAGGACTATTAGTTGAATGGCTGCTTACTGCTGAGATATCAGGAGATATCCCATAAGGAAATGAAATTTGCTGAAAAAAATATTAGAGAATTGTATCAAGTCTTAAAGGTGGTAAAAAAAAGGTAGTGGAAAGAAGGTACTGGAAGTAGTTAGTAGTGTGTACAAAGTGGGAGTGATGAGATGCTCTTTCTAGCTTGATTAAGCACTGGTGCTGATGCTATTGCCCAAGGTTTGTGTTTATATCGCTTGTTGATGCCAGTCTGCTCTCCCTTTTGTATAAACTGCTGAAGATCAACATTTTTGGTGTCTTCTCATTGACTACCTTCCCTGCCCTGTGCATGCCTCTTTATAGTGTTTGGTTGAAACCCCTGAAGCACCTGTACCTCAAAGGTTAACAAGTTCTTACGTGTGGCTCAGTTCAAACGCTCCCGGTGGGTGCTGCCCTTGGATCACGCTCTGGGGAGAGTCTGTCACATGGCCACAGCTCCGTTGTACTCTGCTGCTTTTGAAAGCTGAGAACATGCATTGCGGAACTAGCTGGGGTGATTTGTGCTGTTACAGATGATGCTGCTCTAATTACTGCTAAAGCCAGCCCAGGTTTTGTGTTAGTGGGCCCAGCAGACTTCACAGGTCAGTCTTGCCCTAGGATAGACAGAGGGACACCTCTGGGCCTTTAGAAAATGCAAGGCAAGCAAATGAGACTGCAGTTGGCAGGGGTCTCCACACTCCCATGGACAGAATTTTTCCTCTTTATATTAAAACCACCCTCCACCCTTTCTCACCCCAAATTAGAGTAGATCTTGCCAGACTAAATGGATTCTCAGTAGTAATAAGTATTATCACATGGGTCAAAATGCTGTCTTATTTCAAATGACTTGGAATTTATGAGTGAGTTTTTGTTTTTTCTCGTGGGGTATTTTGCTTTGGGTTTGGGGATTTTTTGGGTTTGTTTGTTTAGTTTTGGGGGTTTTTTTGTTTCGGTTTTTTTTTGGGTGCTTTCTTAAAAGGAAAGTGGATGAGGTGATTTAAAAATAAAATCTCCTTTAATTTACTTTGATTACTGGACTTTGACTGTCATGCAGCTTCACTCTGATAGTTTCTCTTTCCTTTTCCCCATTACAATAGCTTGGCAACTGCAGTGAAATGAACCTAAAGTGACAGCTTGAGACAAGGAGGAAAACTAATATACACTGTGGAGAGTGAGGACCAGCCATGCGGGTGACGTCACTTGGAGGGGCACTAGCTGAGTGTCAGAGCTGTCACGATTCATTCCCCACATATCAAATCTGCTCTGCTTTTGTGTGGAGCAGAAGCTTGTTACCTTAGGTACTTGAATCAAATATCCCTTTCATTTGTTTGTATTTACTCAAGTGTGTTCTGAGGAGACTAAAACCAGCTATGTCTGTAGACGCCAGTCATCAGCTAGGTTGTGTGTGCTGGGCTGTGTGACCCAGTAATATCAGTGGCTGTCAAATGTTTGATCTTCTAATATGCACTCTTTTTTGCCTCTCCTGGACTGCTAGTCTTTTTGAGCATCCACTCTACTTGTCATCTGAAATAAGAGTACAAAGCCTGTGTCGTGTATACAACAGTCTTTGGTAGTCAGCCACATCTTCTCCTTTAGGCCATTGTCTTTTCAGCCTGACTGAAGCCCCCTGCTACTATGTGCACGAGCAGTAGAAACCCTGCTTCTTCCTTTTTTCTCTTCTGCCTATTTTCCTCTTTTGTTGAGTTCACACAGAACTCGGTGTTAGATGAGTGATAACATGTAGTGAAATGCTGTTAAATATATGGGATTCCAAACATTAAAATAACTCTCCTTTCTTGAATTATCTTTCATCACAGGTTGTCTGAAAGCCCAGAGAATTTAGCAATACAATGTCTGGGTAGGATACTTCTGTGCACTGAGATATAATAAGAACTCATTAGGGACGAGACGCTAAAAGGACAAGGTGGGGGCTGTGGCATCACAACTATGTTAAAAGCTCATACACGGAGTATTGGAAAGTATCGGAGAGGTAATTTCACAGTTACCACTCTCACTCATTGCTGTTCCTTTGAGCTGATGCAGGTGTCCACACTCAGTACTATGCACAAGGGCACAGCTATGTTGGTGTCCTCAAAATTGCCAGGGATTGTGTAGCCTCATGAACCTGGGTTTTGTGTCTTGTCCTGTTTCCCTTTTTCTAATACCTTTGTGTGATCTTTTCTGGAGTTGTGAGCAATCCAGAGTCAGTGATTAGTCAGAGGTGGTCCCAGTTGCTTGCAGGGGAAAGGCTGGACCTCCTTGCTTTAACAGTTAATCTAAAGAGGGCTCTGCCCCTCTCTTCTGACCCAGTTCCTTGTTTGTCCACATGAAACCAGGGAAGCCCAGCTGTAGTCATGGGCCAGACCTTTTGGACAGTAGACACTAATTATTCCTGTGCCTTAAAGGTTCTTGTTCTGAAAAAAGAACTCTCTCTGGGGCAGATACTCTTTTAAGTCATCTGGCACTAGCTAAAGGAGGGCCACTGTATTTCTGCTACACACAGCCATGTTTATCAGGACAGAGTCTTGATGTCTCAATGGAGCACAGCCTGACTTCTTATGTGGGAGTCTGGCACTTTATTGCCTTGTAGCTGTTTTACACAGTGCCTACTTGCTTGTTAGCAGAGAACAACTCTATCATATAATCAGGTATCTCACAACTATGCTTTGTTAAAAATATTAATGTATTTCTTTGCCGGATTTACCCCAGGGTATCCTATTCCCTAGTCATATATGCAAGACAATCATCCTCTTCACAGTTATGTAAATTTCCAAGTAAGCTGGGAGATGTATTGCAAGAATAATAAGATATCAACAAAGAACCAGAATTACACCCAGGCCTGTCCTGGCTTCCACAGCACAGTGAAGGCTCCTGTAGTAGTAACTCTAGGAAGGAGCTCAAAATTGCCACAGCTGCTCTGCCTGTGTGATTTACCAGGGAAAGAGGGAGGAAAGGAAAAGAAAAAGGAGCAATGCCCAATAAAAACTAGTGTTGTTGATGGAGCAGAGGAAGGTTTTATTCAATCATCCATTCATTCATCCTCACTGCCAACAGTTCTTCACTTCTGGTCAGTGCTGCAAGCACTCTGATGCAGATTTTCCCCTGAAGTACCCTCCACAGAGGTCATTTTTTTACCAACACTTTTCTAATTTCTCAATCAGTTTCAGTTCAACCAAATCCAAATATACTAGAATAAGCTTTTTTTAAACTTCATTAGTGTGAAATGTGTTGCCATTTTGAATTCAATCCTACTGTCATATTTAAGGAACATATGGAAAACAGTCTGTACAGATTAATCTAAGTAACATTTTAATGTGGCTTTCCTTGAGTGAACTGGTTATATTATGGATAGATATTTCCTAACTTGGGAAGTGTTGAAACTGCAGGCAAGTGCTTTCAGACAAATTGCTATCAAATAGGAGGATACAGTCATGTATTCTGGATCTTGACTAGAAAGGAGAATGTGACATGGAGACTAACTAGACTCTCATGTGCTTGGATGCTTTTAATGTTTATACTTAGGAAGAAATAGTAAAATAAGTAATGGTGCAATCCAGATCATTGGTATATATGACCCAAAAGCATTGGCAAGATTTCACAGAAATATTCAGGAGAAGAAAGGAAAGAATTTAAAGGGAGAAGGTAAATGAAGGAATTGAAAGGTTTGCAAAGATAGGCAGCCCAAATGTAAAGAGGAATTATTCAAGAAAACAATGTGAACATGACTGCCTCACTTTAGTATCGAACCTAGCATTTCTAGTTTGTTGTTAGTGAAAACCATAGCAGTATTTCTTTATAAAGCTTTTAGGAATTTCCCGTTTCTGTTCCTAGTTAGATAAGAATGAAAAGAGCTTCTCCCAGAAATTGATGTTTGCATTAATACTAGAACAGACTAGGACAAGAATCTGAAAGTTGTCTTTCAAGTTGTAAGGCCATGCAGGCAGTGTGGCTCTGTTTTCTGTAAAGCCATGGCTCTGCTGCCTGCCTTAATTCAGGCTCTATGGATTAAATTAAGATGCTTCCTGTTACCAGGAACACTCTATGATTTATGCCCATGGATACGTAAAGCATGCCAACACTGGAAGAATGAACAAATTAACAGACAGCCTGGAGCAACAAGTAGCTTGAACTATCTTGACAATAAAAAAAAACAGTGAAGGAAAGTTAAAGTGCAATTCTTATCTATTGACTAAGCCTGGGAAAGATAATAAATTTATAAATTCTTAAATTCTAGGTGGAACTCTTAGAAAAACAGATAAGGAAAACACACAATATACAAATCCATGGAACCCCAGAGGGTTAAGAAGGTAAGAAGTTACCATATATCCTACATTAAGCTACAAAGAACAGCTCACTGTGTATTGAGAGCTTATCATGTTGCTGTGAAAAGGGCATCATAGGAGACCAGCAACTGCAGAACTGCTCTCCTAAAGTTAATGGACTTGGGGGTTAAGGGAAGAGGGTTTTTTTCTGCACAAAGCATCAAGGACATTTATTTTAATAAGTGGCAAATTTTGATTTTTTCCCCCAATGCTAGGCCCTGCACTCAAAAAAATTGTGCTTGTCAGTGCCCAGAAAACATGCTTTCCAAGAAAATAAGTGCTATCAGTTAGTGTAGTCTGACTAAGTTGTAAGTCAAATAGCCCTGGAAAATGTACTTATTCTAGGAGCAGTGGAAGGCAAAATGTATGTGGATGAGAGAGGGAAAGAGAAAATTCTTCAGTTGAAGACTGAATAGCTGTATACAAATGGATTTCATTGGACTTTATTGTGCTTTGATCATGCTTTTACATTTCAGCTGGTGTCATATTGTAAATAGTAACTGAACTTCATAAGGAAATGGCCCTCCTGATGCAGGCCATGATAGTAAAGTGGAGGGTATGGATGTCTTTTTAGGATGCTAGGAAATCTATTTAAAGTTCTGACATTAGTTTAGTTTATTTCCCTGCCCCCCATTTTTAATAAAATATTTAACTCAGCAGCTTTTTAGCGAGAAATTACTATTTACTTTAGTTTTGGAGGGGTCTTATTTGCAAGTATACATTGATGTTTGAAAGTATGTTCCAGGCTGGGTGTTATGGTGGTGTTCCATTTTCTAAATTTATGTGACACTCATTGAGTTGCTCTGTTTGGCCAGGTATAGTTCATTTTTGCATGCATGCTGATGGATTCGGTGGCATTGTACAAGAAACATTTTGAATTTAAGCATATGCAGTTTGCTCTTGTTTGATAGTGGTTGAGAAGCATGAATCACAATTTATTTAACAATAAGCATGGAGAGAAACAGTCGAAATTATGGCAGTGCTGATCTAACCCGTACTCCTGATTGCATCCATATCCAGA
Organism: Zonotrichia albicollis; assembly: GCF_047830755.1. Taxonomy (NCBI): domain Eukaryota; kingdom Metazoa; phylum Chordata; class Aves; order Passeriformes; family Passerellidae; genus Zonotrichia; species Zonotrichia albicollis. The sequence continues at coordinate 29,164,430 of NC_133828.1, forward strand.
TCATTCTTTGCTTCTTTCTTTTTCCCTTGCTAATCTAAACTTTTCCACTTCCTTGGTACTTGGATACTTTCCTCTGTTTGGATATTGGCCTCTTTGGTTCTGTGTTGTGAAAAAGTCCCCCAATGCTCTCAGCTTGCAGGTTTTACTTGACATATTTTTAAAATATACTATTACCCTGTCCCATGCTATAGAAAGGAAACCCCATGCACAATCCTGCTCTGCAACAAACACTCCTAGGCTCTTTGGTAATAAAAATAAACTAAACATTGTAAGCACAGCCTTACTGTAGGGCAAACCATCTGTTATTACAATATTACTTCTAATTTGTTTATGATGTGATCAGTAAAATGCAAGAAACTCCTAAATTGTGTTTAATGAAGAATAGAAAGACATCAGTCATCTTCTGTAGCATGTGTCTGCCTAGTCACCAGTTTTCTGCTACTGTTTTTCTCCTGTAGAGTTAGGAGTCCAAATCAGTGCCACATATTCCTAAATAGGGACATCTGCAATGGGCTTCTTGTCCTTTACATGCCCCCTGCCCAGATTCCATCATCACTCTTCTTCTTTCTGTGTTTTTAAATGATTGCATTTCTCATATTAGGCAAATCCTGTCCCTTACCTGGATGATGTCATTAATCTTCTTTTACACCATGATATATTACTAAGTGACATTCTGCATTGTATATGTATTGTTACTCTACTCACACGCTTAGTGAAGACATTGCTGGCATGTGGAATACAAACGTCAAGTCAGCTGTGAACAAATTCTTTTTAAAAATCATGAAAAGTAAGTGTGCCAGCAGGACAGACTGCCCTTTTTACTGCAGATTAAGACACAAAGGGATGAATTTTGAGAGAACCAGAAACACTTGACAGGGCTATGCTGATCAAATTGTTTATGTATGATGCTTCATATCCCAGCCTGAGAAATCTCTGTAGTAGAAATGTAACCTTTTTTGGCTCATTTACTAGTACTAATTGTAAAATCAAAAGTTTTTTCATTGCAAAAAGTTAATTCTTTGTCTACCTTGGTATTAAACTGACAGTTTTAAAAGACCTGGTCTTGTTTATTGTTTAGGAAGCATAAAAATATCTTGACTGGCTCTTTGTGTAGCGAAACTCCTTTTTGTAGCTAACAGAAGGCTGCAAGCAAAAATAACAGCCATAATTTTGGGGACTAACTGGTATAAAGCGTGAGGGATATTATAAAATATTCAGTTCAGTTGAATTTTGCATGGTGCCAGCCAGATATTAGTATCTCCTGGACGAGCCATGCCTTGTCATTCAAAAAAATGGGGAGCAGCACTCAATCTTTTCATTCAGATAGCAAAGAATTTCATAAATTCAAATGCTCTTTGCAAGTGTGCAGTCTGGCCTCCTAGCACTGGCTTGGAGAACATATTCTAAACAGCTATGTCCAGCCAGAATAAAGCAGCATCATGTAGTCATCAATCCTGTTTCCAGTGGTGTTTTCCACCACCTTTGGCTCTCTGTCATGCTACATTTTTGCATAGGATTAAGGTATCCCTGAAGCTTGGGGAACATCCATCCCATACCAGTCCTCTCTTGGAGCCTGTAATTTGAGAACTAGCAAGATGCTAATTAAGGGATTGAAGTATATAAATAGTTGGTAGAGAAGATCATAATGGGGACAGAATGCTTAAATCTGGCTTAGTTTTTAAACCATTGCTTATGTTTTATCTTTGTTAGAGCCAAATACTGTGTTAAGAAACTTGAAGACGACTGAAATGGAAAGCTCCTGCTCTGGAGGCTTTTTTTTTTTTTTTTGTTTGAGAGAGGAAAAATAGTGCAGAGAAATGATGTTCAGGTGGACAGTAATTGAAAATATTGTTGTTACTTTGGAGAACAATAAGTTTGTCTCATTCAAAATATGTCTTTCATGTACTGAAATTCTATTTGTTAAAGCTCTAAGTGTGTCTTTCATTATTTTCTTATTACCTGTTACATTGTAAAATAAATTTGTTATGTATTGTTTATTTTAATGAATATTTAAGCAGATTCCCTAATTCTTTTCATAAAAATATTTTAATGTAATTTCTGAATAATAAATCATGAACAACAATATTCACTGTGCTTAGAAAATGCTAAATGTAGTACTATTTGCAGACATTAAGCCATCAGTGCTATTTGAGATGTTTCAAAATCATGACCCCTTCAGAAGACAGACAGCACTAAACATTCCTTCCATAGCAACTATATTCAGAGCAGCAACCCACCAGAGTCAGTCAAACTTAATAGCCCGTCAGACATTCCATGCTGCTGATAGGTTGTTGGGGTTTCCACTGTCAGATTTTTTCTGAAATTACAGTCCAGGATAGGTGAGTTGCAATTTTTTTTACTAGTGTGAGGTTTTTGAACAATAGTACAGTTTCTGTAAAGAGGGACCTGTGGGTAGTGATGCCAAATTTTACTTTAAAATGCTGCAATGTAAATTTGGGGGTTTTTTCCTACAGAGGCTGACAAAAGACTTTTTTTTAAATTTCTTCCTTGCCTCAACTATGTACTGTCAGTTAGGAAGTCCAGCGTTCTGTACTGATGTTTGAGACTCCCAGTTTGTCTTCTGTGATGGGATCTGACTGGAATGCACAGCATGTCAGTGAAGCAGCGTGGCTGGTGGCATCATGCATGACAGAGGAGGCCTGATCCCATGCAAGCATTCTCTGAAGTGGAACACTCAAAAGACAAAACCTTGTTTATAACTGAAATGTAATTTTTAATGTGTTTTGATAAATATAGCCAGAAATTTGTATTTTAAGCTCATCAAAAGCTCTATGAAAGAAAAATCACATTAAAGCAGTTCGTGAGAATACAGTTTTCTTCATTTCTCTGAGGCCTTTCTTGAGAAACATAAAACTCTCGAGGAGTAGCATGAAAGTAGAATATAAAGGATTCACATTAAAAATTCAGTTTTTTCTTTTCTTTCAATATTTCTAAAGGAGGAAAGAAATACTCTCAAATTCTAATTTTCAAACTGTAAGTCTGTTGTTACACAGCAAAGATGTGAAAGCTTTTGTTTACTGCACTCTCATAGCCATGGCACTGCAGTCTAAATGAGCCTTTTATTCATGTTACTACAGCATGTAATTCAAGTACCTGACTTTAACTTGTGAAGGATACCATTGGCTTCAAGGTGCCACTGAGGCCACGGGTACACGAAAAAGTTTGTGTGAGATAAGCCAGAGTGCACATTTGCTTTGTCCTGCTGTGTGTAACATTGCCTCTCTGTGCACTCTCACTTCATTCTAACTGTGTGCTACTTCACTTCTAACAAGGGGCAAGATTTTCTGCTCCCTTATATATAAACATCTTCACGTCAGAGATGTGTGCTTCCCTTGCCAGATTCCTCTCCTAATTGAAATAACTTACATGACCTTGTGTCTGGCTAGTTACTCACATCTAAAGCAGTACCTAGTGATGCACTTGTAACTGGTGAGATTAGCATGATATGTTTTAGAAAATAATAAGTTCTATGACAACTGTTGCTGTCTGATGCAGAATCTCCGGCTTTAGTAGGCTCACAAAAACTATAGGTTTTTTTGTAAATAGATGTGTCTGAAGATTTGTATGTCTTTATGTTAATTAATTAGTTTTCCTCTTTCATTTAAGCTGCTGTTCTCAGATAGGTAACAGACTGAAACACTCCAAATGAAGGGTGCAAATCACAGAATTATGAATTCATGTAACCAAAGATGAGGGAAAAGAGGCCCAAATACTGTCAGATCAGTCTTCCATTATAGAATTTTGAAGTGATAGTAAATGTAAATTGGGTAATGAAACTCAAATTATGTAGACCCAACAGAGACTAGGTCCATAATACGGGAGTATAGGAATTCCATTTCCTTCTAGACATTAAAATCCTCTGGCGTTATATACAAGTAGCTTAGTGTACTTGATGGGGTATTTTCTTTGAAGACATAAATTGTTTGTGATTTTAGTTGGGTTTGTGACCTTAAGAATGACTCTTACTGTTGGTAAGTTTGTTTGCTTGGCTTTTTGCTGTTATTTTGCACATTGCTATAGAGAAGTAGAAATTTTGCAAAAAGAATAAAAGAGTCTTGTTTAATTTTTTACTTCTAAAGTACTGCTCTTCTAATTTCAAAAAGTTCTATAATCTCCTCATGCAGAAAAAAACATTGTAACTTTCACTCTTCATTTTTTTGAAAGAATGGTTATGTTAAGGATAATAATTCCGTTTCCTGCTAACACTAAGGTAAAGATTGGAACTTCTCATTAGATTCTATGCAGAATGTAAAGGTTTATACTTTAGCACAGAGAGAGGGTATATCACCAGAATATCCCTCTCCTGTTCACTCAAGGGAAAGGAAAACTTCTCTTTTTTTGTATTTTAGGATAGTTCTATTTTAAGAACTAGTCCATGAGCAAGAGTTTAATGTCATTGCTTACACCGCAATGCAAAGGGAAACTGGAACATGAAAATAAGCACAAGCAAAGAAATAATATTGACATTTGAGCATTTTGGAGTTCATTTTCAACAAGAAATGAATAATTTTCCTTCCCTCACAAATCTTGTATACAAATAAGTAGCATCCACAAAAATAAACAATAACTCAGATGGTAATTAAAAACCCAACTGTATTTCCTGCTTTGCTGGGGCCTGTGCCACAGCCTATTATTGAAAAAGCAGAACTGCCCCTGAAGTAAACCTTGAGAAGCAGTACAGCACAGCAGTGCTGTGACCTGGTGTACAATATGAACATCTTTCTCCCCAAGCCCCCTTGGAAGTTTGGAGTGTGCAATAGAAGGGAGTTTTTTTTTCTGGGACTGGCTGTAAGATTTCAAGTTATCTAATATACACTCTTGATTGTGGAGATAACACCTGTCTGACTGCAAACACTGGGTCTAGTGAAGGACCCCAGTGTTGCTCTAAGAGCAGAGAGTACCACTCTTCTGAAAGGGGCTCTGAAGCAGAAAAGAATGTGTGAAACCATATCACTTGTAACAACCTACAAATCTGTTTTTACAAAAGTCACAAAATAACCCCACAAAATAGGCCTATTTCCCACTTTCCTTCCTTGAGGAGGAATGGGTAATTTTTTCAGTCTGCATAGTGAGTAAGTTGCTGTTATTTCTGGTGCTGTGAGTCTGGAACCATTCTCTGTTTATCTGAGGACTCCAAATATATATTTTAGAAAAGTTGTGTCCATTGTAAGTTCAGAGAGCCAAGTTACTATGTGTACCAGTGATCCCAGAAACAAAACTGAATTGTCATTATGTTTGGTCACCAACATCTGCACAATTCACATTATTAGAATCGGGCCAATATTTAATATTGTGCACCAAAATCAGTCCTTTAACTTTTGAAATTAAACAGTTGATTTAAAAAAATATTTCATGCAATATAGCCTTATGCTCACATAAAGATCTTAGTTCCCTGATGAAATTTCTCCAAATATGTATATAAAGATTCTTCGGAGAGTAGAAAAGAGGTAAGAAATCCCTCCAGAGCAAACAATGAAGCCTCTTCATTTCAGAAACCGTTTCTCTTCCCAAAGGCAATGGGGATTTGATGGACCTGGCAGACATAATTCCCAAGCCAAATTCCTCTTACAGAGAAAACCCTGCTGGCTAAGCCATTCTTTCATATTCAACGAGCTCCAACACCGCCTCTGATCCAAAGCTGGCAGTTTGACACAAGAAGAGAAGTGATTTCTCAGGTGAATATATTGCAAACCATGTCTCATCTCTAAACATCTAGAGTTTTTTTCTCACATGCTGAACAAGGGGAATAACATGGGTCCCTGTGGTATCTTCTCTCTTCAAGGGAGCAATGACTCATCATTATCTTGTGAGTTTTCACAGGGAAAGGAATGGAGCCACTCAAGAACTATTCTCTGTTGCTGGTAACTACAAATATCTCAACAAAGTATCAGATTCTGATGTCTCAGAGGAAAGTAGAGAATTAAAAAAAAAAAAAAAACAAAAAAAAAACACCAAAAAAACCCCTGCATTCTAATTTCCTTTTGATCTGTAGCTGGGTTGCTGCGTACCCTGGATGGTAACATGACTTGTCAGGATGCCAGAAATGTAAAGCCTCTAATTTTTTGGAGTGCCATGGTTTTTTAGTGAATTTTCTGGGGAAAAAATGGTTTATTACTTTGTAGCTATCAAGAAAATCATCACATACAGCTGTTTTTGTTTCTCAGCTCACTGTTATCTGCACTGATAGGGAGAATTTATATCCAGCAGAAGCCATGTACCTCGTCAACTTTTACTAAGCATCTGTTGGTACCTCACTGATTTTAAGCTAATAACTGATGGAATGCTGTCATGACAGAGCAGTCAAAATTCAGGCAAACTGCATTTGCCCTAAAAGATGCTATTTGTTTCTGTAAGAAAGCACAGTTTGGAAATTACATCTGAGCAATCTGATTTCAAATTCTTCATAGCAATCACAAAATAAGTCAGCTTTCAAATGAGTGGAGGCAAACAAGATATGTGAAGTTATTTTTCACAAATTGTCCTGTCATTGGGATTTTTCAGACATTATTATTGAGCCATGTTAATGACTTAATGTTTACAGACAACTTCTCCTTGGGTGTATTCTAGTCATTCTCCAGGAGTTAATTGCCTGTTCCATTCACATATGGAACTCTAGCACATGGACTCCTGCAATGTGAGGGTCCATAGGTCCAGCCCTTTATACTCAGCACTGATCATATACTCAGTGTTTAACAAGTTCTGAATATGGCTTAGTTTTATCACGCTTTCCGTTCTGAATGTCTTTCTCAGCTTGGACTTTCCCTCTAACATCTTTCTTTGCAATTTGTTCTCTTAGCTATCTTTATGGCTATGTGCTTTATGTAAATCCACAGTGATACTGCTTTTGCTTTCTTCTTTTCATCAGCCATAAGAAAATATTTTCTGGTGTTTTCAGAAGGTTTCCTCACAACCTTCCTCCTTTCCTCATCTCAGTAAAATTAATGCTGAATTCTCTGAACCTATTCAAGTCTTCCTAAAGCATCTTTCCTGTCCCTCTACTTTGTGTATGATTGGTCATCACCTCCTGTACTTCTCATACTTTCAAATGATGAAATTATGATTTGATGAGGCATTAGTTCCAAAGAAATGGTGATATTGAGTCTGTGTTTGTCCACCAGGTATTTAACAGAACAAAGCTAGTCACAGATTTTAAATGTTATTTGGTACTTCTTGAGTTTATACTTGTTCTCCAGGCTTTTTGTGTGCATTTAGAACTATTTAATGTAACCAGAGGCTTTAAACCAAAGACAAACGTAAATAAAAATGTGCCACAAAAATGGCAACTAAGAAACTGGACAATTTCTCAATCCCTTATGTCAGTAGTTTGCCTAAGAATGAGTAAAAACTTTCAAATTTAGCCCAACATGATGAATTGGTCAAACATGCTGAGCAACCTGATCATAAAGCTTACCTTGCCTGAGCTGGGGCTTGGACTACAGTGTTCCTAAGGTCCTTTCACATCTGAATTGCCTTATGATATTTTTGTGAGTTGATGAGAATGAATGATTGATTGAGATATCTGTGATACCTGGAATGCATTTGCTGGCCCATATGCTGTTGTGATTGTTAAGAGATACCAGTGCTCATGGGGCAACTTTAAAGGGTGTTTTAGTGCACTAACTCACTTCTGTCACCAGTTTTCTGCTTAGTGGATACTTATGTGTTACAAACTAATATCCAATAAATTTTGTCAAGATCCAGCACATTAGTTGGTTCTGGAACCTGAGCATATAATTTGAAGAAACATTAAATTTTCTGCATGTACATATTCCCTACCCATGACCACACAAAACTACTGGAAAAAATGTATCTGTTATGTTTCAAAGCAGAGAACTGTATCTATTTCCTGATTTTATCCATAGTTGCATCCTAATACAAATATCTATTCTATTTTGATTTCATACCCCCAGGCAAATGCATTTAACTGCAGTGCACTGGCTGAGAGCTCTGTTTCACATTCTGTACTAGGATATAAGGTTTTTAAGAACATACAAAGTGTTCACTTGTGGATTCAATCATGGCAGTGTGCCTGGGAGCAGCATTGCAGCCTCTCCAGAGCAAACTTAAATGATTTAGTGTAAAATTTAGACTATAGCACAAATGAAAACTAGGAGAAAAATGTCAATAAAATTGCAAGGGAGAAGTAAAGACTCTTCTAGCACCTTGAAACATTAGCAATTTTATTCAGAAGAAATTGCAGTATATGCACACTTCCGCTGCATGAAAGGTCATGAATCTGCCTTCTACACTCAGTTGAGCTATTATATTAAATAAGAAAATTCACCCTGGCTGCGGCCGTACTTATGTGCATCTCTGTATGCTTCCCAAGGGAATATTGGAAGAAGGGATGGCTGTAATATATTCTCTCTCACCCATGTACCCTTGCTAATCACAGCCCTTATTTGCCAAGAAAATAGACAAACAAAGAAAGTTGTATTCTTAAGTAACATCAGAAGTATTTTGAGAACATCAAAAGTATAAAGCCATACTCTGCTGAAATTGCAATTATATGCTACCTTCAGCCAGGATGCCCATATTTATGGGCAGTCATACCTGGAGAGGTATCCAGGCCCTAACACTCCAACTCAACGCATGTAGTGTTTCTCTGGCACACCTACCTTGATGCCCATCTGCTGGAGTGGCATTGTGCCACTTGCAAGGTAATAACACAAATTCAGCCAAAGATACTTGCCAAGCACAAACAAGTTTGTAAGCTGAAACTTCAAAACACAGTGCTGTGAAAGATCTTTTCCTCTAAGATCCCTTTGGGAAAACACCCACCATGTTATTCCTATATGCATGGGTTTCAGTACTCAATGCCATGTCTTTTCATATCAAGTATCAGATACACACAATGGAATGCTATTGTTATCCCAAAATAAACAGCATTTGCTCTAGGAGGTTGGTGAGACTAAAGTGGAGCTATACAATCTCAGTAGCAATCAAGAGGATACTCAAAGCAATAATAACAACAATAATCTTAAGAATAATAATGGTAGTAGCATTACAACTGCATTGCTAGCTGGTATAGAAGACAGAGCAGCTAAGGAGTTAAAAACCTGATTTTCATTACCCATTCTCAGTTGCTCTTGTGTCTATTAAATTTTCACTGTAATGACTCTTAAATTGTAATAAGGAAAAATTCAGTAATTTCTAGCCAATGTAACAGTAACAGGCTGAAGTTGAAAAGAACATCAGGAGTTTGTCTAGTCCCACTCCTTTGCTCAATGGTTGGTCATTGAGCTCTAGCAACCTAGAGCCAGTTGCTAAGGGCCGTCTCAAGCTGGGAGCTGAGTATCTCTAAGGATGGAAACTTCACAGCCTCTCTGATCAACTTGCTTCAGTGTTTGATTATCATCACAGTAAAACGGCAGGTTTTTATGTTTAAATGAAATTTCCTATATTTCAATTTGTGTCCATTGCCTCTTGTCTTTCCACCAAATACCATTGGCCTAATTTACTTTTTGCTCTCTCTTAAGGTACATATACACACTGATGAGACATTGAGCATTCGTCTCTCTCGGCCTCTCCTCATAAAGATGCTCCAAAGCCTTAATCACATCCTTGGCCTGTTGCTGGTTGAGCCTCAGTAAGTCTATCTTTCCTTCTTTCTTTTCTATGTAGGAAAAAATTAGAGAAGCCAAGGCTCTGTTCGTATGTAATTTGGCAACTTTTGTAAAGGAAAATAAAAATGTTAATATGTTTCTACAAACATATTAACAGCAAAAGGAAGGGTAAGACCGACCTTAATGGATGCAGAAGGGAATTTAGTAACTGCAGATGAGAAGAAGGTGGAAGTGCTTAATGCCTTCCTTGCCTCAGCCTTTAGTGGGAAGATGGCTTGTCCCCAGGACAACTGTCCTCTTGGGTTGGTGGATGGTGCCAGGGAGCAGAATGGTCTCCCTGTTATACAGAAGGAGGCAGTCAGAGAACTGCTGAGCTGCTTGGATGTTCATAAATCTATGGAACTACATGGGATCCACCCCAGGGTGATGAGGGAACTGGCAGATGAGCTTGTGAAGCCACTGCCCATCATTTACCAACAGTCCTGGCTCACTGGTGAAGTTCCAGATGACTGGAAGCTGGCCATGTGATGCCTGTTCACAAAAAGGGTGGGAAGGGGGATCCTGGTTATTATAGGCCAGTTTCCTGACCTCAATACCTGGTAAGGTAATGGAACAGTTTATATTGAGTGGCATCACAGAACACTTACAGGATGGCCAGGGTCACATACCCAGCCAGCAGGGGTTTAGCAGGGGTAGGTTGTGTTTGACCATCCTGGTCTCCTTTTATGACCAGGTGACCCACCTGGTGGATGCAGGAAAAGGTGTGGATGTTGTCCATTTGAACTTCAGCAAGGCTTTGAGGCTCTCTCCCACAGAACATTCCTGGAAAAGCTGCAGCCCAGGGCTGGGACAGGAGCACTCTGTGCTGGGTTAGGAACTGGATGGCCAGCCCAGAGAGTGGTGGCGAGCAGTGCTGCATCCAGCTGGGGCCAGTCACCAGTGGTGTCCCCCAGGGGTCTGTGCTGGGGCCAGTTCTGTTCAATATTTTTATTGACCACATAGATGAGTCTTGTAAATAAGGCAAACTTACTAATAAAAGACTCTCTACTGAGTCTCATAGAGGGTGGTTTAGCTTCATATTTGTATTATCTACATCTTCCTCACTAAAATTTAAACCTCCAAGCATTTAGGAACTTGAATGCTTGACTTTTTCTTCATAAATATATTTCATGTTTTGAGAGAAAACACAGATATTCCTATCTTCCCTGCATAACTTTTAATGAAGTTTTTATCCTGCTTAGTTCTTTCAGATACTGACAAGCAAAAGCAAATTTCAAGATTTTCTACAGTTTTGGTATAGAAAACACTGTTGTTTTTTTCATAGTTCCATCACAGAAAATCTAGAACAAAAACCCCCATACACATTAAATTAAAAAAAAAATCTGCACAGGAGAGTAACACAGGACTGAACTAAAGACTGACCAGGGCTTGGGAGGAGGAGTCACTCACCATATACAATAACTGTCTCTCCAGAGATGGGGAAGGCATGACCTTTGCATACTTTATGGGGAACTGGATATAGACCCTTGATCCAGTGACTATGAAAGCAAGCTATTGAACACATTTCCAATAATAGCAACTTTAGCAAGTGAAAAAAAATGTTTTCAAAAAAGAAGTACAGAAAAAATAACAAATTAATTTGTTCTGTATGTAATAATGGATGAAATTCCAAGATATTATTGCATATTACATTTCTTTAAGTAAAGGTAAGAAGACTAATTTAAAGTAAATGATATGCAAAGGATGGGTTTTGGCACACTTGGACCTGTAGACTTGGTCTAACCCAGCTGACAGCACACATTCCTTTTTCTAACTTGAGTAAAAAGGTATTATTTGTACATTCTGAAGCCTATCTTGAAGAAAAATTAGAAAGAGGACTGTCAAGAATTCTGATTAATTCAAACTACTTTGTCAAATCATTAACTGTGGCCAGTTTGGCAATGGTCCAAAACAAAAAATTCTGCAAAGTTCTTACTAGTACTTGAAATGGAGGAAAGTCATTAACAGAGGGAGGAGATTCGTCTGGGGTAAAAGGAAGGGGGTGGTGGTGGTGATGGAAAGGTTAAAAGAAAGGGAAAAATGTGACAGAAAATTATTTTGTTTAAAAGCTGGCATTTGGTATTTTCAAAGGGCAAAATGTATTTTTTGTTTTATGACAAATGAATGTAAAAATGTGCATGCCTTGTGGCCTAGAGGACAAAACAGTAGGATCAATGTTCTTTTTGTACTCTATGAAGCTCGAGATTAAAGTCCCCACTGATAAACTGAACATTCTTTAAAAGTGACCAGAAGCAAACAGTGTCTGTTTGCTGCTACTTTATTAGAAAGATACCACTGAGAATAGCTAAGAATACTATTTGATCTTAAACAGGTTGACCAAATTATTGCAGTTGGCTCCAGTACATGAGATGCCTTCTGCAAATTATTGTTTCTGGTTATAAACCTTTATAATATCTCAGAATGAATTATGTATGTATTTCATGTTTTCTTTTCTTTTATCAGCCTTGATGTTCTCATTTCAAGTTTCACCCTAGCCTCCTAATAATGCAATATTGAGGCCATTCAGACACTAATTATGCCTCCATGGCTTTCTTGAAATGACTAAATCAGCATCAGTTCTATAATTATCAGGAGTAAGTTTGTATCTGTGCCTCACACCACATGAAAAGCACAACTTTAAATGATTTATGAATATATGCATCTGTAACATCGAATGGGCACTTTCTAATACTATACATACAAGAGGCATAGAGATATTTCAAACATATGTTCACCTGTATGTATGTTCTCAGCTTCACTGAACTCTGCTGGGTAGCTTACACAAACACAGTCTGACTGTATAAAAATTATTGCAATGTTGTTTTCTTAATAGATGTATGTGTGAGATACCATCAAAATGTTTATATTTAAGCATCCTGACTATTTAGATAGAACAAAATATAAGCAAGCGTTCATCAAGCCTAGTGTTCAGACTTGATAATTTCCTAATTTTCTTTATATAAACTCTAGCAAGAATGACTGGCAGGACAGAAAGAAGTATACATATACAAATGCAATTTCTCTATATTTTCATTGTTCTCCCTTTGAATTATTGATGTTGCCAGTAGTCATTTGTCAAGAAATCAAGATACATATACTGTAGTGTTACATTTCTGTATGTTTGTAAACTGTGCTGCATAATGCTTATATTTCAAGTAAAAACAAAAATAAAAGAAGACTACTGTAAAATAAATAATATTCCTCAATTTTTAAAAACAAATTTGTAAAGAATAATAAACATTCAACTTAAAAATAATACATAAAGAGAGCATATAGACAGCTTTGAGTCACTAATACTCTACAGAATCCCCTGTGCATTTGGGAGCTGATAAAGATAAGTAGAGCTACACAACACAGCATCTTGTGAGATGGCACAGAACCTCATAGCCCACTTTGGTCTCTGATGACAACTGATTTCTGAATTTCTCTCCTCCCTCCTTTCCTCTCTTTCAATACAGATTCTTTGTTTTGTATTAAAAGTTGTGCTGATCACTAGTATTTTATGACCTACATTATTACCCTCTAGGTAGCAGAATGATAGTGCCAAACTAATTATTGCATTGTCTAATTTTAAATCCAGGTCTAGCGAGATTAACAACTTGCACATTAATTCTGAGCATCAACAGTGCACCTAACATAATGCAATTTTAAATGAAAGAAGCCTGCTCTGAAAACTTTTATATACTTTCATCTGGATCATCAGCTAATGTAAATTACTACAGCACCATTAACTTCAATGGAACTATGCCAGTCTTCCCAACTGGATGATTTGGCCTTTTTTTTTTAATTCAGGAAGTGTTTCTGGTTTGAGCCATGTGAATGTCAGAGGGGAAAACACTGATTTCACTTATAAATGTAAGATCTCATCTACGTAAGCCCAGAACGTGTCTGTTAAACTCAGTGGATTAATTCCAGATTTTCATCCCTGTAAATGAGATCAGAATTGGCTTGGAATGTGCTTTTGGTTCCTTGACATACTCCTCCCCCAATACAAACACTCTGAGTATAGAGAAGGATTTTTCAGTTCTTCCTAATTAAAATGTAAAAGATAAAAAAAAGATAGAAAAAGAAGGACATTCACAGTCATGGAAAGTGTGAAAACTGCTTTGTAGATAGGTAGAAAACCAGACTTGGCAATGTGTCCTTACTTGCTGTTTCATCCTGCTAATTTTTGTGAAGAAACTTATGTGTTGGAAAAACATAGAAGCTCCCTGTATCTGAATGCTGTCAACAGCCAGGCAAATTTGGATCTAAAATGTACTTTCGGATCCTAAAAAAAAAAATACTAATTTCATGTACTGAAAAGAGAAACAGTCCTGGATAAGTGCTGAACTGTGTCAATTTAGCCAGAAAATAAAGTAATTGTGTAACACAGTGGGTATAAAGTTTCATTTCATTAGAAAGCTACTGAATTGAAGAGTCTTAGACTATTTAACTATCCTTCCAGCTGCATGGAAAGAAAAAATGTCATCAACAATCTCCTCCACATATATTTGCCATAATAACTGGCAAAAAACATATAATAAAAACAATTAGTTTGGCATATTATATCCCCAGAATCAGAATCTTATACATCCAAGGTTGTGGTATTAATGGCATCCTCTGCATGGCTGCTGTAGGCTGTGTTGACCCCCATGATAATATTCTGAGGTACTTTGACTCATATTTAATTCTGATTAAGTTGTGCAATTGTATCAATTTAAGGTCAAGGTCTTGAGTAAATTCTTTTGTGAGAACTAGTAGCAGGTCTTTTAAAATTAAAAAGACTCACGTGTCTAATAGTCTTATGAGAATAGAATTACAAACGATGATCTTTAAAATAAATTGTTATTTTATGGATACTTATTAAGACAATTTATTGTAATTTGCTATAAGTACTGCTGCTAGTTTAGTGACTTGTAACAGAAGAAAAGAATGCAGCAGCTACTAATTTTTGTCCTTACTTTTGGTATTGTTGATTTGAAATGGGGAGAAGGTTTCTACAGGATTTTTAAGGTTTGTGATGTCTTACTGTGCAGTAAGAATGACCTGCAAGTTGTCATGCTCTGGCCCTGATCCAGCAAAGCACTTAAGTGTGTGCTTAACTTTGAGCATTCGAGTTCCATTTACTGTAACGTGATTACTCATGTGCACAAAATTAAGCACATACTTAAGTGCCTTATTGACTACAGTCAGTGCTGTGCATTTAGCAAATTTGATCTTTCTAAGGAAGTTAGAAGAAGAAAGTACAAGTTAGCAAGATGTAATTGTTATACTACACACAGTGGCGTAGGATGCTCCTTCTAATAGCACAAAACCCAACAGTATTAATTTACTTTGTTAAGTTTTTTATATTCTAAGTGAGACAAAATGTGTCTTGTAATGGAAGAATAGCATATGTAGAACAGCTGTGTTGCTCAGGTTATCTGAATAGAGATGTTTGAATAGTGTTTTCTTCTTCTTCAAAAATGTAAAATAAAGTTGTCTGAAATGCTGGTGCTTTTGCACGTTGGAAATGTATTTTATTTTGGGTATTTGATTAAGGCTCATAAACATGACATTCTTAACAATTAATACCTAGCAAGAATTAAAAAAATATTTCATTTGTTTAAAAACCTGTAGAGAATGAAAAGCTTTAGAGATGACTGCACAGATAGATTGATAATGTTATTTCAAGTCTTGAATACACCCACATCAACACCAAAGGCAATGTTTAAAACATTAATAATTAATTATTATATATATTGTATTATAAGTCATAAACCTTGTTTTAATTTTACTATAAAAATAATTTCATACTGTGAAGATCAATAACATGGTGTCGGGGTGTTACTTAGAGGAGGATATTTGTCTAAGTGTAAGGGAAATTTTAGACATTAAAAGAAAAAAAGGTGAGTAAAAGTTGCTTCTAAAGCAACAGCAAATAAAACCCTGTGGGTATTTTATCAGACATGCAGATCCTATAGCATGTAATTTTTTAAGGAAACTTTTTCATGTGTGTGTGTGACTTTGAGCAAGTCCACTGCTCTGCTAAATTTTTTTCCCCTTTGATTTTAAAGTTGATTCCATTGTAGGGTAAATTAGAGATATTTTAACGTACATTCCAAGATGAGATACAAAGACTTTTTGTTATCAAGGGCTTGAAAAAAGCACTTGGGAAAAAAATTGCAAGCATACTATTGTTTGATTTTTTACTGTTCCCTGATCCACTCACTCGCCAAGATAAAATGTTGGGGTCTTATTTATTTTTTTTTTCTTTCTAGACACTGTCTAAATTAAGTCATTAAGTATTAAGGATTATGTAAAATACATTTCTGTTATTGGTAATCATTAATTGTGGGTTTTCTTGGGGCATATTTAGAGTCAAAGTTTCATTGTAAGAACCTGTTTCCAGTTGCTTGTTGTTTGTCAAACATAAACAACTGGGCAGCAATTTTCATGCCTAATATCTGCCTTGGGCTATTTTTTCAAAACTTTCAGCAAATATGGTCAGCTGATTCTCAGAATGCACTGAGGGAAAATCTGGTTTGCTCATGTTAAGAAATTTTTGAAATATTTTGTTGACTAATAGCTTGTAGTTTGGCTTGGTGCTTGGGAAGGCATATTCCTCTACCACCACACCAGCCTATGAAACTCTTCCTAAGTCTGGAGAAATCTGAGCCTCTGTAAAATTGTTTGCATATTTCATTTACCATTTCTTCAAAGATTCTGTATGCAGTAGGTGCATCCTTTCCTGGGGCTTACAAATATGAGCAGGACTTGCTCTCAGTTTTCTCTTTTCAATTGCCAGTGGTGCTAAAGAGAAATAAAGATAATAAGAGTGTCCATCCGATGTTCTCAGTCTTCCTCCTGCAAATCACCAGAAAACATGGAATAAGAAGCAGCTTGATCAGAATTCAGAAAAGGGAGACCATCAAGGTAAGTGAAAATAAGAAAAGCAACAAAAGAAATGTGTCCAGACACAGGAAAAAGGCACAAGTCAAAGGTCATAAAATGTGATGGTAGTTTAGGACAAGGACTTATGAATGAGACTGGTATTAGACAGGGGTGCAAATGGGAAGGACTGCGATTAAGATATGGAATCAGGGAGAAAGATGCTGCCACCAAGGCAAAGAGAGTATTTGTAAGGCTAGGAGGAGTTAGAGACAGGAAAAAGAGGAAGAATGTATTCCTAGCTGTCATTCTTGTGTTTTGGTCTTGTTGGACTGTTAAATGTCTCTGAATTCTTCTGGCCTTGTGTGGGCACCTCATCTTCCTCTAGTTCAAGTAAGGAGAAGGTTTTTTAAGTGAGAACAAGTTATTAATGTATTTGTTAAGTCAAACTACAGGGATTAGTGTGGTCCTTAAGCACTTAATGAACCAGACTGTGAAAAACAAAAGACAGAGAACAAAAGCCCTAAAAACATTCAATTCCTTCCTAGAGTTCCCCAAGAGGAACTTTCTGCATTAAAGCTTGGTTTAAAAAAATGGAAAAATTGTAGTAAAAGTGCATTTGTGACCAGGGTAAAAAGTATTAAGCACTCAAAATTCAAGAAATGCCAGAAGGCATGTCTTTTCAGATATTTATGTGACAAACATCTATATATTGTTCTGTTATACAGAGCACTTGCTAAATTAATATTTTTTTTGTCAGATACAGTGAACAACTTCTCCTCCAGGACTAAAATGGAAAATAGAAGTGACTTCAGAGGACCAATACTTTTATGATGCCAAAAGCATCAAATATTCAGCAAGATTGTAGAGAATGACCAGTGAAGGGTTTGTCCAGAAATCTCACTGAAATCAAGGTGATTGATTAATACAGAAGGGGAAATGTACAAAGAAGTGAACAAAAATATCGGAAATGCTATCTCTTTAAAACCCCAGAATCTAACCCAAAGTAGTTACAAGTCATAGAAGTCATGTATTTTTACACTGGCATAGCTAAAATGCAAAAATGCCTCTATGGACAGATGTTCTCTGTATAATTTTTTTTCTTTCTGATACAGTCAGGAGTTACATGAAACATGGCCTATGATCATAGAATTAGAGTGATTTTGGAAAGGATCTAAAAGTTTGTCTAGCTCCAATTCCCCTGCCATGGGCAGGCACACCTCCCACTAGAACTGCTTACTCAAAGCCTCACCAAGCATGGCCTTGAACACCTCTGGGAATGAGGCATCCACAGCTTTTCTTGGTGATCCATTCCAGTGTCTACTTCTTCTCAGTAAAATACTTCTTCCTAATATCTAATCTGAGCATACCCCCTTTTAGTTTGAGAGATCAAGTGATGTTTTGTTAGATTAGGTACTGGCCAGTACCTAAACCAGCAGGCTGTGTGCTAAGGGGTCCAGGAAGTCTTTATGCATTTCTGGCTTAGTCACAGACCTAAGGCTTGGAAGTGTTTGAAGTGAAACTGTGCAGATCAGCAGCATGGCCAGAAGGGAATTCATCCTTTGCAATCTCCTGGGAAGAACCTAGAAGTAATACATTTGGAATGTATTACCTCTGTGTTTTACCATTATCCCATTTTTTGCTATGGAACTTCTATAGGGTGTTAGTTCATCTAAATGTTAGATTTTAGTATGCAAAAAAGAGACAGTTACTTCTGATCTATATTGAGAAATACTTTAGGGTCTACACAGGTTTCATTGCCTCTTGGAATCTGAGCTCCAGCTAGCTCAGGCAGCCATTAAACTCAAGCTGACACACAAGACTGGTCTTGTGGTCTGAAAAGGCAGAAGTGAACCTTGAGTTGCAGAGACTGGGGTTCAGTATGATGACCACTCCAGTCAGAGAGAGAAAGGAGGCCCAGGAGAGGCTATCCTGCCACACAAATTCCGGAAAAGTCCCAGCATGGGGGACATGGAGGCACCTCAGTTGCTCCGTGGGAATCCAGGTGGTATAAACATCTGATTTGAGTTGCCTGAGCTCTTAAACAGATTGTGCTCCTCACAAAGGAATAAAATAATACATGCAGCCATCAGTGACCAAAATTCCAAAAAAAGAGCCCTTGCAGCCTGTTTATTGCAGCACATCCTAGAAGGCAATGGCAGCTGTGGCTGCCCCATAGGAGGTCTGAGAGTGGGAGACTAGGAAGGATTCCCCAGCACAGAGGGAGAGATACAGGCAGGAGGCCCTGCCCTGGAGGCCTCCACTTCCAGGGAGATCTGAACTTCCAGCACACAAGGAGGGTACAGGTGCTGCCAAATTTCAGCATTAAAAGAACTCAGACATTGTCTGCCATTTTGAAAACTTGCTTTAATTTACAAATAAAATCAATATAATTAGTTTAAAGTCACTAAAGAATATATCACTGAACACTATTGTTTTTGTTATAATTCTTATAAGCCTTTACTAGACCTTTTGAGTGGAAACTACAAAGTTCACATGTATCACATCAACATCCCATAGGAGCATAATTAGATGGTTTTATTCTTTGTTTTCTGTGATTTTTGTTTTGTTTCCACAATTCGCTTGGTTTAAATGTTATTAATCTAGATTTGCTGAAAAGGTCTGTGAACCTTTCAGAGAATCTGGTCCGAGTTCAGAGTTTGTAACAAAACCTGAAACCAGCAAAGTTTTATGTGGTTTTGAATTTCATTGTAAACATTTCACCTAGATGTTGAAATAGGCTCCCAGAAACATTCCCAGTTGCAAAGTCTATGAGAATTTCCCATTCAGAAGGATCAGGACTGGTGTCATTTTAAACAAACACTAGAATTTATCCATGTACAGATGAGCCCAACAAGGTCTTCAGTTCATCCTAATTCACACCTCAAAATAAGAACTTAATATAGTATATAAGTCTTATGTTGACCTTCTGCGCAGAGATGAATGTCAGCCCGTACAAACATATGCTGCATGCCCATTGTTTCAATTTGTGCTATTTTAATGTGGCAGGAGAAGCCCGAAGAAAAAAAAAGGTATATAAAATGAAAACAACAAAGATTGTTAAATACATTCTTTATTGGTTAAAAAGTTTAAAAAACACTTGTGTTTATCAACTAATGCCTTATGGTAATTGCAAGTTGTTGTTTTCCTATGGACACAAGTCACAGAGCTCTGTAACAGAGCAAGAACCTCATCTTTCTCTTGAGAGAAAAATGCATAGCGCCATGAAAAAGCAATAGGAAAAGAATCTAGATGCATAAAGTAGCAAAGACAAAAAAATTTTTTTTGCTTAAAAATATGGTTTTTAGACCAAGCTCATGACCTTGGGATTATGATGACTTAGTGCCTGGTGCTGGCAACACCAGCAGAGGCAATATGCTGTGCTGCAGATTTCAGCATCAGAGACTTCTAGAGGTAACTTGTGTGGGTGGTTCAAATTAGGGAATACCAGAGGCTACTGATGTGTTGCCTGCATTTGGAGCAGTTGTCTGCTTGCCAAGGTGGCTGTTTAATACCCACAAGCTGTTGTAGAAGGGACAATGAGCAGCTGTAGGCATAGGCAATGGGCTGACCCAGGCTCTGGGCCCGTTGCTCAGAGCCACCCGATGCTGAGGGCAGGGAAGAGGCGTCAGAAGAGCATGGTGCAGACTGGCCACAGCGGGTGCTGTGGCTGGGTGTCGCCTGCTGGCTGCTCTGGACAGCTGTCTAAAACTATTTCAATAGACTCCTGTTGCTATAGCTATGTTGCCAGTTCTAAAAATAGCTCTCTACATCCCAAATTTCAGTTTAACCATGTTTTCCTGTGTATGTTTTGTTACACCTGGGACATACTGGGAAGTAAAAGCAGTATCTGCTCCAAACCAGCTCCTTGTTTCAGGACACTTTTGTTATTCCACTGGCAGTGCTCTCCTCGTGTAGACGTAACTAGAGTTATCCCCAGCTGTCCCAAGTGAGCCAGGAACACCTTCCATATTCATAATAAGCAGAAGTCTGTCTAGCCCTTTTGCTCTTTTTATTTCCAATCTTTAGGCACGGTTTTTTCACACAGGCTGGCTACGGCTTTCCAGAAGTGTGAAAGGTGCCTATTTTCACCAGCAGGTAAAAATCATTTTGGATTAACTAAATCACTGCATGGACAACATCAACCAGACAGGCCTTCCTGTTCTTTCTTTTCCTTCTCCATTACCCGGGTAGGAAAGGGACTGGCTGACAGCTCACAGCAGCTTCTGCTGGCAACTATTTCAGAGTTTTATTTAGGCCTACTATATTACTGCAAAGGGAAACAGACGGGAAACGAGCCTATTCCCACTCCTCCAGATGCAAATCCCCTGGGACTGGTCTCCTCTGCCTCCTCCAGCGCCTTAACTGTCTCTTACATCTTCCATTTTTATTAAGAAAATGTAATCAGTCTCCTCTATATGCAGGACGGCCAGACAACCCTCCGAAGCCATCCTTAACTCCACAGCAGGACAAGGAAGAGAGGAAGTGAAACCACTCCAGGACTCTGAACCAAAGCCCAGGAACAGCATCCGGACAGCGCGGCTTCTTCCCCGTTAGAAGGTAAAAATGCTCGGCTAGTCCCATCAGATGCAAGCCCAGGAACGTGGATCTGTCTCGTGGGAAGCTCTCCTCACTCCCCTTTCCCCAGCTGCGGTGACAGGGCAGCGGGCGCGCAGCCGTGTGCGGGGATGGAGAGGGGAGAGCGGGGTGCTGGGGAGCCCCGGCGCACCCGTGTGCGAGAGGCAGGGCCCGCTCTGTGCTTGCCGCCCGGCCACCGCACGCCTTCCCTGCCAGCGTGAGGCGGCCGTAAAGCCCGTCTAACAGCCCCCCCGGGGAATCCCTCTGATGCAAGGGGAGTCCCCGGCAGCTGTGGGCCGGGGTAGCTGAGCTGGCTCCCTGCCATCCCCCGCCGAGCCGGGCTGGGAAGTGCAGGGAGAGGGAGGTGTGGCTGCCGGGGCCCCTCAGCCATTGCCGGCTACCGGGATTGCCTCTCCGCGGCTGCTAGCAGCCGGGCTCCGGCGGGCAGCGGCCGGGGCTCGCCGGGAGCAGCGCGGGGCCGGGGCACGGCTGCGCGGCCCCGCCGCTGCCGCTCGGGCCGGGACGGCACTTCCACTCCGGCCATTTTCCTCGGGCGGCAGGCGGTGGCGACCGGCGAGCCCCGACGCCGCCCGCCCGCCCGGGGACGCGGCGCAGGAGCTGCCGGCCAGGGCAGCCGCGCAGGCCGCTGCCGGTCGAGTCGGGACACCCCACCGGCCCCAGGCGGGCAGACGCGGAGCGGCCGCGGCGAAGCGGAGGCGGCCGCAGCCGCGGGCAACCTCCGCCGCCGGAGCCGGCCCGCCTGCCCCGCGGGCGCGGGCTACCGCTAGGCCCCGGCCCCGCGCCGCCGCGCCCGAGGGGAGCCCCGCCGCCGCCGCTGCCGCCGCGGAGGGAGCCCGCTGCCCGCTGCCCCCGTCCCGCCGCCCCGGGGAGAGGGAGCGGAGCCGCGGCGCGGACACCCCGCCGGCCCCCGCGGGAAGCGACGGCCCCGGCGCGCAGGACCGCGGAGCGCCCCCGCCCCCCGCGCCGCTCCCCCTTTGAAAACTGATCTTTGGCTCTTCGCGTGAAAGTGATTTGAATTTGGCTCGGCGGCGCTCTGCGCAGGCGTCCAGCTGCTGGCATGCTGGCTCCTTGCAAAGCAGCTGTTTTGGGTTTGAAATTCCAACATGGCAGAGGCTGCAGTCAGTCTTCCCTTCAAAAACTTGGAATGATTTCAAATCATAGGCACCTTCACTTAACCCGAGCCCCCATTCATCAGCAAACACATCGGATCGATGCTACTCTAACCTATCGGGTTCTTGTACCAAATCTCCAGGTAAGAGGATCTTTTTTTTTTCCCTCCCCCCCCCCCCCCCCAGTCTCCCTACCATCGTTTTAAATTTTATTAAATCTTAAAGATCTCCGATACAGCCGCGTATTAATTGCCTGTTCGTGCCCTAAATATTTTGCCTAATTTGCGGTCGTTTTCTGATACTAAGTACTCCGGTCTGCTTGCCTGATCGTAGTCTGGAAAGTACAGATATACAATCGCTGTGCATGGTTTTTCCTCCTTGATCATTGCCAACAATAGTAGGCAGATTAAGAGTTCGCGATTGCAAGCTCCCTCCCCACCTCCTTCTCCTCCTCTTAATTGGATTTATTTTTAAGTTGCTTTGAAAATAATAAACTGCAGGTAACGCGGGTCTGGACATTGAGGCAACTAACTTCTGACCAAATAAGTGCAAATAAGAATCTCGCAGAACAAAAGTTAGGTTTAAATTGCTGTGTCTTGGCTGGGGTGGGGGGGTGGGGGCACGAATATGTCAGAGGAGCTGTTGCAGTAAAATGTAAGCACATCATCTTGGAGGGGGTACAGCGTGGTGGGCGTATTGTTGGCTCAGGAGGGAGAGAAAGATGTATAATTTAATGGTATATACAATCCACTGATCCTATTACTATCCTCCCTGGAGCTCTTGTTAGTTTCAATGGGAGTGAGTGAAATTGACATGGACTTGCATTCCTGGTCATGTGCTTTTTTTCCCCCTTTCTTTCTTCTCTTGTGATCTGAGATCCCCTTTTTGTTGATGTTGCTTTCCCACTTAATTATATGCATGTAGGTTAAATGAATACCTGACGAAAGGGCCCACGTTTCAAGGCAGTGACATTTGATAGCTGAGAGGAAAAGTGGCTTTAATGAAAAGCAACCTTTGGAATTCCTGCTTGTGAAAAATCCAATTCAGCTTTTTGTGCTGCCAGCAAGAAATGATCAGTAGCACCAGTGTTTATGGTATGTCCGTTTTGGGATCTACTTCCTTTGCATCTAAATAGCAAAGACAAATTTAAATAGCATGATAACGCACCGAGGACTCTGCATGCAAATATTTTGTAATAAATACCTAATGTTTAGTAATATATTTTCTTGTGTATATATAAGCATTTTTTTCTCTTGCTATCATTTGTTTATCGTTTGTGCTTCGATTATGGCATTAGTTTTGTCCATTGTATTGATCTCAGTTGTAAAACCTGAAGTTGCATGTTACCAGCAGTGCACTATACACACCACTGAACTCCAATGGTATGTAAATTAGTAAAACTCGGCGAGTGGAGAGGGCAAAAACGTGTAGCAGTGAATATATACACCTACACATCTGTGTGCTCGTACATACATGCCTAAAATGCATCTTTTTCTTTTGCAAACGAATATTTTTTTAGTAGTTATTTAAACTCCAGCTGCTTTTCCCTCTCTTACTTTCAGTGTAATCAGCTGCTAGAGATTCTAACTGATGTGGGGTGAGGGAATGTTTTGCATGTAAACAAACAAAATTACTGTTGTGGCCGAATGCTTAATACGATTTAATAAGGAGTATTTTATGCTCAGTTTACAGTTTATGGTTCACACTGCTCTGCTCTCAGTGCTTAACAGAATGAAATAATCAGGTGCTGAAACTGGCTCTGTTTTAATGGTCACTCTCCAGACCCCCGTGCTGCCCCTTCCTCCAAAAAAGTCAGATAAAATGGAGCATGGGGAATTTCAATAGAGCTCCTTGTGGTTCAGTAGATGCACCTCTAGGTATGCAGTTGAGGCTAAGGAAGTAACAACAAAAGTGACTATTAGTCTGTTTTGTGCTACAAAAAGGGGGTATGTTCACTTTTAATTGTGTGTGATAGTAACGAATAAGGATGGAGAGAGACCCTAGGAGAGAGAGAGAGTGTGTGCATGTGTGTGTTTGGGATAAGGGAGGTCTGCCGTGTGTGGCTGATGATCTCTCGTAATAACATATCTGAATGCAAGAAAAAAATTGAGAGACAGTTGCACAATGTACACTCCTATTTTGGTGTTGTAGGTGACTGTATTGCTAAACATATCCCAGGTGATATATGATGGAAATGATCTGATTGCATTTTGCATTTAGAACTTGTTGACTTTGGAACGATCAATAAGGCAACTGTTTATTTTAGATGCACATAATTTGCTCTGAGAAATGTTTTAAGAAGAAGAGCAAGCAAGCGAGAGCGGAGCTTTTTTTTTTTTTTTTTTTCCTAGAGCTGTTGGAGCAAATGTGATTGCCAGATGGGAGATTTCCCTCTGTGATGTTAAAGCTGTAATATATATTCAGAGCAGATTGGACTGCTGCTTGTGATGAGGAGGATATTACATTTATAAATTTTAAATCGGGAATCGGACAGTATGCTGAGAGCTGAAATTGGATGGTGTGGACGGTTTGGACTGTTAAATGCAATTCTCAGATAATAATAATAATTATAGTAGCAGTAATATATGTATGTATAATAAACATGATACTATTAGGCAGCTATATATATTCTATGGTGCTTAAGTATATATTTTCAATATGAGTTCTCTCTTTCCTCGCTTCCCTTAAAATGTTAAGGATTGAGGGTGATTGGGAGGGGGTATTTAAGAGCCCACTGTTAGGAGCAATCAAATATAATCAGGTTCCTGTTTGAGGAAAAGTTTTGCTAAAATTCTTTCTGCAAATTCATCTCTTTCGGAGTTTTTGTTTTGCCTGTGCATGTGGCCTGACAGTGCCACAGTCCTGAAAGACTGGGAAGTGGGAACTAGTCACACTCGAGCAGCTCTGCTGTTGCAAATTAAAAGTGTGTTGTGGTCAGGAAATGAAAGCTACAATGTCTCTTTTGAACAAGTCGTTTATCAAGAGAAACATCTATCAAGCAGTGACTTGTCACATTGATCCTCTAAAAGTTAGGTCCGAAGTGGAAGCTGCTTTGATGTTTTTGATGCCAAATTTATAAAATTGAGAAAGCTGGAGAGAGTAGGACTGATTTGCACTTAAAAATTGCTCTGCTCTGGGCGTGACAAAATCATCAAGTATCTCTGATATAAGAGCTGGTAAACTAAGGAGGTATTGGATCTTCTACCTTGTTTTTATTTTCACATGGAAACTTTAGCTTTGCCACACAGGCAATTTCTTTTCAGGCTTCTAAAGATCCTGTCTGTATGACTCTCTGCATTATTTCGTCGGGGATATTTTCTTGCTTAGGAATACATCTGTTGCTTCCAAATGGAACCTTTTTTTGTTGTCTTTCTGATGGTATTTATAGAGTTCTGCTTGAGAAGGCAATTTTTTTCCTCTCCTCTCAGTCTTGTTTCGTCTTCTTCTATTTGTAATCTCAGTTTCCACCTCTCATCCCTGTGAAGCAAAGTTTCTTTTACTGCCAAAGTAATGTTTATAGCAAGTAAGGTACATTTGAAGGTATTTGTTAGCACAATTTAAAACATGTTAAGAGTACTGCTAAGTGTCTCTTCCCCTTCTGATTTTCTTTTTCCATCCATTTTTAGCACATGAACCATGCGTTCATTCTCAACAGGAGCAGTGTATTTCAAATTGAATGTAAAGTTGAGATTTCAAGTAAAAAAAAAAAAAAGACCAAAATAAAGTCTAAAACTGATGTTTTATCTTTCTCTATTTTCAACCGTCTAAATTGTTTAGCAACTTCACTAAAAAGTTTTTCATTTTGCATAAAGTTTGTGTTTGGATTATAAAGGAATCCCTTTGAAACAAGGGTTTGGTGTTTGGTTGTTGGGTTTCTGTTTTCTTTTCTGTGCTTTTTATTTTTTGGCTAGGGTATGAGTGAAATCTTCCTTAAAGCAGGATGCTTTGACTTCTTTTCTTCAGTGTCGTAAATGAGATAACACTGCTTATGAATACTTGATAGAGACCCATTTGAAAATAGGCAGCAAACAGCAGCGTGGTGGGAGTTTTGGTGAGTGTTATAGTTGCTAATTAATCATGTTTGAAATGAAGGAATCATAGCATGGTAATAAAGGCTCATTGTTGTTTGATGTTTGTAACAGGATGTGACTCCTACATGAATCTGGTGGGTTTGGAGGTTTTGTTGTTATTTCCTCCCGTCATATTAAGATACCTTCACTATTAGCTCGAATTGTTTTTGTTTATTGAACATTGTGAAAGTACAGGAATTTTGCTTATTGTAGCAGCATTTAGAAATATTAAGATTGTATTGTTATTGATGTTTGCCTCATACTGTTAATGGGAAAAAATGACTAGTCTTATGTCATTAGCTGTTCTTTAAGCTTTTTTATAGTTAAGCCTAGCCAAACACTTTTTGTGGTTTATTTTCTTGACATAAAAAGCCCTACTACTTTTATTTCTTATAATTAAAAAATGGTACTTGATGAACTTTTGTGCCCTACTTGCTTATGTGAATATAGTAAGGGATAGCAACTAAAAATATATTCCAGAATAGTTTGTATACTAACCCTTTAAAAATTGATCTTCAGGATACTTGGAGGGTGTTTTTGTTTTCTTAGTTTTGTTTCTATTACGGCTCTTATTAGATGTGTTGTCTTTGGGCTTTATTTTTCACCTGTCTATTAATAACTGCTATATACAATGGAGAGAGAATCACTTTCAAAATACAGAGCTTTAGTTTAATAATTTAATAAGGCTATTTTATGCTGCATGAACAAGGTTTGGAATCTGCTGTTGTTTAGGTGCTCAGTTTCTTTTTAAAATACAACTCCTAGAGGAGAATTATTCTGTATGGCTTCTGTCAATAAGTTTATTCAATGAATGCATACATGAAGCACTGAATATGATGACTGATCTTTCTGTAGTCCTAATCATCAATTAATAGGCTTATCTGCTTGTTAGGAGTGGGTTTAATGGTACAAAATCAGCATGAGATCTGTCTATATGAAACACTTGTATGTTGTTTATGACAGACTGAGTTTTGATCTTGCATCCCCAGATCTAATAATAGAAATATTTGGCTCTTTGCCCTCAATCAATATATCCATTAACAGAAAAAACTTCACACAATACTTTCATAAAGTGCTGGATGTATTGATACTAAGTTGATAAATTTAATTACTGGGGTTTTACATTGATTCATTGATCATTTGATTGGAGGAAATTGTTCTGCAGACATTTCTAAAGTATTGAGGAATATCGTATGTCCATAAGACTTGATGAATTGATAAATCAGCACCTTTTTTTCCTCCTCAGTTATTGATAAGACATAAAAAAACTGTAAAAATAATTTGGAATAAGCTAATTAGAAATTCTCATGTGTTAGTAACAGAGCAGATAAGAAGCAGTACTATGGAGGTGAAAAAAATGAAGTTTGAAGTGGGATTGTGCCTATTGGGCCCAATCCTTAACTGGTGTAAAAAATATTTAGCTTTGAAAAGATAAAATAATGTACAGTTCCCAGAATCTGGACCATGGTGGCTTTTTTGTTTGTTTTGGTTGTGGTGGCTTGTCTTTTTTTTTTTTTTTTTTTTCCCCAGTACTATTCTTTGACTCATTGGAAGCTGTTTTAAATTAGATATTATGGATGTATGGAATTTTAGATAAGCATCTGATCTGAAATGAATAGTATAGCTATAAAAGCAATTTGAAGAGCCGTAAATTCAGGATTGCGTATCCCTGATATTGTTGCAGAGTATTAAAATCTTGCTGCTAGAGATGCTATCCTCTAAGTGAAAACTTATCTTCCTTTTGGGAAAGATGACTTCAGGGAACTCTCAGCTGGGAAAAGGCCCAGAGTTTTTTTTGTGGGTTTTTTTTTTTTTTTTTTTTTTTTTTAACTAATAATTAAAAAAAATTCCAATACATAGAATTAGTTACAGGAATATTTTCCAGGTGAAAAACCTTACGGGAGTACTTGGCTCCATTTCGGTGAGGTATGCGACCTTTTCACCCTATGTCAATGATATTTTTATAGAGTGTGTGAGAAATGTGAGTATAAAGAAAATTCCTTAAGATCATTCAGTTTTTTATTTTTTCTTAAATAAACAAAAGAAAAAAAAAAGAAAAAGAAAGAAAAGAAATCTCTCAATCAAAACAACATATAGATCTCCCTTAATGAAACTAATGAAACAGTATTCCTTTAAAGGATGGTAGCGAATAGAGAGAAACAGAGACAACCACTTGCCAGATGTTACTGTAGGTTCAACAAATACGGTCTTACCCTTCAAGGAGCAGGGAATCCTACACTGGAGGTGTAATGGAGGTCTAAGGAAACCTAAGTCTTTCAGACCTTAATAATTGTACCTGCCATCCCCTCAATTGGCATGTTAAAGAAAATGCATATATATGTATTATGTTTCTTGGAAGATAATTTGTATTTGCAGCAATCTACTAAGCACAAGTGGACTTCACTACTGTTGCTTCTAAATATCTGTTGGGGTTGGCCCTGCTGTGTGACAAGTGAGTGAAAATGGAAAGAAAAATAGCTGGTCAGTCTTGGTTACCAAAATCTTGAGAAACTGGGGAGAGATTGGGCTTTGACAGGTCAGTTTGAGAATGGGATGAATACAAAAATGTGTAATCTGCAGAAAGCACTACTGATTAAGGGCATACGGAGATGTCTGCAGTGATGAAAACGTGGAGTCTCTGCTTTCGCTTTGCCGAGCTCTGTTGCTATGAGGTATCGGCACACACAGAATGTTAATAACAGTATTGTGTGTCTGTTCCGATAGTGCGTGGAACGGTACCTGTCAAACATATCATAACACTCAACTATCTCTTTAATCATATAAGCAACACTCCTTACTACAAAAGCTATTGTATTTGTACAATAGAAAGAACAGCCATACATTATTTGAATAATCAACTAAAACTTTGTTCTTTAAACCATTTTTCTGCAGAGGGGACAAAGTTTCATGTATCTTGGCTGCAATTAAAACTAATGCAGCTACAGATGACTGTCATGCCACTGGCTTATTTTTAATTTTTTTTTCTATAATAGTCTATTAAGGGTATAGTCTGATATGCCATGAAATACTGAAATAGCAATTGTCAGTCATTATTTAACTGCAACTGAGAAACTCTTTTCTCAGTTCTTTTATAGTGTAGCTACTGCTAGCATATTGTTAGTTAAATTTCAAATGCCCTGAAAGGTATGTGGACAAAATGCTGAGATTATTTTGATATGATTATAAATTTTGGTGATGTAAGTACGTTTTTGTTCCAGATTCCTTGAAATCATGTATTACCCAGACTTTCTGTAGTCTGTTTTTAACCCTTCTGTATTCTACTTTTCATCTGTTCTGTACTCTTTGTTAAAGCATGTGGCTCACCTTCTGTAGATGAACTGCTCAATGCATGAAGATGTATGCCACAGTTTATTTTGTGTGATATTTTAGAATGTATGCATGTGTCAGGCTGGTTATAGATTGATGATGCAAACTTTGAGTAATATGTATCTTACATGCATTAATACTTTAGCAGCAAGACCATACTGTGGTCAAACTTCATGAACTAAGATAGCGGTCTCACATCTAATTAAGCAGGATCTGAATGAATGATTTTCTGGTACAGGTCAAAATTGAACTTTTTGTTTCTCTTCTTCAGTGTGATAAAATGCTTAAGGGACACATGAAGGCATGTTTGCGTAACTCCTACTAATCTGAAGGGAATTTGTAAATGAATATTGAGAGGAGATGGGAGAAAGGACTGAACCTGGTGGGTCACAGGGGTTTGCGGCAGGAATGTATCTTCATGCTTTCATTTAAGATGTTTTGGGGTTTTTTTATCTGATTTAGAATAACAGCTGTTTGCCTTTTAATATGTTAGAAATAACATCTGTATTTTCATTTGAGATGGTTTTTCCTTCTTGTCTCCTCCATTCTAGCATACAAGCAAGTCATTAATTAAAAAGCATTTATACAGTGAGCTTGAATTATCACTTAATAAAACTTCAATCTGTAGTGTTGCAAAGATATTCCTAGACAGTACAACTGATTTTGTGTGCTTGTCTGCTGGTGAGGGGAAGAGCCAAAAATTACTTTATATTGCTGAACGACAGCAGAGGGTGGATGGGAATGATAAAATGATATGCAGAAATTATGAATCCATGACAATAGTATTGATATTGACATTTGAAATATTAAGAACTGATAGACCTACTGTACAAACTGCTGTGATAGCTGTGCTTTTAGGTGAAAGTAGCTATTTATATGCCTTATGGCTCAGTGTGGTCATGTTGAAAGTATGAGCCTACTCATCACAGATTCTGAGAAAGTGCAGGTTAACATCCTCTGTGTTCTTTAGACCTGTCTGATTACTTCAGCCTCCTGTGTTGACACAGAGAAAGAAACAGCTAGATTCTATGCTGGAAGAATAAGGTTTGCAAGCACCGACTGATATTAGGTATCCCATTGTGATACCTAAACCAAATTTTAAAAAATCAAGCATCCTTTTCAAGTTAAACTTGAGAAACAGAGAAAGGAACAGCAAAGATGTTTCTGAACACATTTGAAGGAGCACCATTTACTTTCAAAAGAGATCTTTCCCATCACTTGTGGATAGCTCCACCATGAAGAGCAATATCAAAAGATCTCAGAAAAGTAACTATTCTTTTATGTCTTTGGGAACTCAGATGCTTACAAGATTGTTTCTGAGAAAGAAAAGAATTGATCCTATTTTCAGTCCCTTGTTGTTGGCATTTGTGGACCACATGACTAGATACAGTATTGTAGAAATACACTCTTAGTATGTGGATATAATTCTGTTTCCCCTTGCAGCTTTAAAATAACAGTGCAATGTGGCTATATGAAAACTCAGTTTGGACAACGTTTTTATTAATTTTTTTTGCATTCAATGAAATTGTTTTATTTAATATACATATAGAGTTTGCTGAAGATATTTAAGCATAGTAGATAGGTCATCTGCATTATAAAAGTAGAGAAATTAAAATAGTCTGTCTATAATATTTTTTATAAAAATATAGACATAAAGTCACCTGTGATAATTTGCGAACTATCTCCATTCAGTCAGAGAACTGTTGGGTTTAAACATCATCAATTTAAACCATAAACATTCTGTTATTTTTAATATGGAAGAAGACTATAAATTTATTAGCTCTTCAAATAAATGAACATTTGATTTATAAAATTAAGAGGTTTTGTGTTTACTGATGTTAGGTCTTTATATCATAAGGCTTTATATTAACTTCATAACTATAGTGGTACTGTATTGAGCATACAATAAATAAGCAGATATTTAATTTCAAAGATAATAATTTTTCATGTGTTCATAGAATTTCTGATAATTTTTTATTTCTTGCTCTTTGCCTTCAATAAAAGCAGTAATAGATATATTTTGGAAACGGTTCATGCTGCAATTAACCTTTCTTAATCATTGATTTTCATTTTATTCTTTGGCTTTCATTCATTGTATTTCATACTCCTGTCCTGTGTAGGCATTCTTTATACCACAAAACTGATTTATTTTTCCACTTTCACTTTAAAAACTTTAGTGGTAACATGAACTGTGATAAGTAACCATGGTCATCGTATCAAGCAATGTTATTCAGATTAATGCCAGTAAACCCAACGTAATGAGGGGTATGAGGCACTTGTCGTTATTCAGCCCCTAGCATTTGTCAGTGTGGCAGTCATATCAAAGGCACACCTTAATATGCGGAGAACATATTTGTTGAAACACATGGTTCAATAAATATCAGAAGCCTTTGTTTTTTGAAGTTAGATGTAGGTAAAATATATCTCACTATGAGCTGTAGGTAAAATATATCTCATAGTGTGCTTATAGAGATTGTGAATAAACAGTGCCTTAATGCATGACAGTTTTAAAGTTCTCGCTAGTTAGAAATGTTCAGTTATAATATGTTATCCATACGGTGCAGAATAACAAATTGACACTAGTATTTATGTGGAGTAATAATTTTCAGCATTAAGGAAAGATGTTTTGTTATTGAGTAATTAGCAAACACCACCCCACCCCCATTTCCCAGGATGTCATCTGCTTAGAAATTGTAGCATTCACTACTTTCATTCATGACAGACAAGTTCTTTTTGGCTAAAGTGACTGTTCCTCTCTGTTTCAGAGCATTAAAACAGCTGCAGTTTGAGCTTGAAGGGTCTGAGTGGCTGAGATAACATCACAAATAGTATTGCATCTCAGAAAGTGTAATTCAGCTTTCCATTTTTGGGTGCTTGGTTATCAGAAGCACTGAGTCCCTGCAATTTCTATTGACTTTGGATATGCAGGTGTGCAGCAAATTTCAGAAGCTAGGTGTTAAAAGGTATTTCCCCAGAAAATGGTAGGCATTAGCTTTATTTGTACTTCTTAAATGTTCCAGTCTCCCTCTTGAGGTATTAATGCTGTATGATATGATAGAAGAAACAGAGTTTTTAATTTTTCTTGGTGGTTGTAAAAACATTTTAAATTCATCAGGACAAAAATACATACATTAATAAAGGTATATGGTATAAGAATACATACATTAATAAAGGTATATACCTTTATAATATATGTATGTATATAAATATATACATATATAAAGGTATAATAATTTGTGATTTTGCTCAGAGGAGACTTTATACTGTTTATTACTGTGTAGATATTCCAAGAAACAAAATGCAAAATAGATTATGCTGTTCTAATTGCAAAATCTTCCTTAGTTATCTTCTCCTCCTCCTGATCCTTCTCCCTTCCCCCTCCCTCTCATGGCTTTTTTAAACAATTATGGGCATTATGCTCCTTAATGGTGCATAGTTACTGTAAAGATAGATGTCCTCAAATAATGAGTTTCTAATAATAATCAGAAGCACTTAGATTAAACTGGTTTCATATAGAAACCTTACAGTATGAAAAAGTACATTAAAATCCTGAGGTATATTTACAGGAGCTAAGCCTATTTACAGAAAACTAACCCAATTTTGTATCTGTTCATGTGTGTGGGGTGGGGGCACTGGAGGTGTATTGACTGTGTTTTTGTCCACCTGCTTTAAAGACTTCAGAAGATTTTTGTTTTTAGTACAGATTTCTATTTTGCTTTCTGATAACAGAATATGTTTTAAAATCACAACATACTAATTAGCTTCTGTGTTTACACTGGAAAGCTTGCATTCCTTCAAATGACTTTTACCCACAGTCTTCTTTCGATCTGTTGCTTCCCCCACCTCCCATCCTCCTCCCCCACTCCCTGCGAGGTTTATTACATTAGATTTGTTGCTTTCTTCCTTGTTCAGAAGTTCTGAAGGCAAGTAAATGAAAGTGATAAGTACAGTAACAGATAATTGTTACTTGAAAGAGTTGTTGCTGCATTGGTTGGGAATACTATCTTTCCTAACAGGTACTGAATCAGCAAGGCTGTACAATAAAAAGAGCAAAAAAGTTTAACTTATTGTTTAGAAATACATATGCCATTTAAATGGGAACAAACCCCCAAATCTCCCACATACCTTTTGGGGTTTGGAGAACAAAAGCTTACTTGTATGCTCCAAATTCCCCTGGGCCTTAATTTGCAATACCATTATTTAAGCCTGGCTGATACAAACCCATTGCAGAGAAATAGAATCTCTCCTTCCTGGCTTTTCAAAGCCATTCTATGCCTTCTTCTCTCTGCCTGCCCGCATCCCCCAGCACCCCCCTCTTCGTTCCCAGCCTCTTGGTCTTACCCTGCCACTGTGAAACTCTTTTGTATTTGAAATGCAGTAAACAGAAAAATAGTGAGCTTCTAAAACACAGAAAACTGCCATTCTGCGTGGTTTTACTGACATCACTACCAACACACAGGTAATTCTATCTTCTGACTAAGAGCAAGGTATAATCACTTTAATATCTGTTGTGTCCTCTACCAGGTGACCTGTAGTAGTTTATTGTAAAGATAAGCACCCCTGATACAATAAGTTATTTCTTCTCAGAAAAGGGGAAAAAAGTCAAATCTTATAGAAAATATTAACCATAAAGTGAGGGGAAACTTGTGCCCCCTTAACATGCTCCTGGGGGTGCCAGGCTCTCCGGATTTCATCTCCTGGGTACACTGGCATTGTCAGATGCTCAGCTGGAAGCTATTCTGGAACAGAACTGGTTTTGGGTGTCATCTCTAACAGCTGAGAGTAAATAGAGGCATCACTGTAGCTTGATGCAGCTTTGAGCACTACAGCTGTATTTATTTTGCTGCTAATAAAATGGCAGCCTACTTTGTCATTAAGAGGCTTGTCTTTGTGAAATAGCAATTGAGGTGTAATACTGAGTGTTTGAGTTAGTGGAAGGAGCTAAGAAATAGATGAGCTGCGTTCCTGACTGTGGGTGGAAGGATGGTGAGTAATACGTGTCTTGGCATGGCATCTGCCAAAAACATTTTTTCTCTTCCCCCCCACCCCACTACGCTGTTCTAGTTTTGAAAGGTGTAAGGTATTCTAATAAGCAAAGGGGGGAAAAAAAGTCAAAGGGAAAAAACTTTCAAGCAAGTCATTATAGCACATCTCAATGACCGTGCCTCACACTTAATTTAATTAGAAGACAACTGCACTGGAAAACTGGTCATTTTAGTTGTAGTTAACAACTGGTTCTCTCCTACCCCCACTCAGAACTGATTATATGCCACACTGTATAATGTAATTTCTACAAGAAAATTAAGTATAAATAGGTATTGTGTAGTTAGAATTATGAAGACTTCATGAAAGGTATTAACTTATCATTTAACTATGCTTTTAGAGGAGAAAATAAATATTTTTCTTCTGGTGTTTCTTTTTTACTATATCAAACAGAAAAAAACCCCGGTATCAAATTGGGATATTTTCTAAATTTTTAAACAAAAAACTGAGTGTATAGCTATTTATGTGTTCATTATGGGGTAAGAAGGCACTGAAGGAAATGAAACCTTGTATGTGCATGTTTCTTACAGGATTACTATTTTCGGAAGGGATTGCTGTTGTGTTGTAAAATAATTTACTAGTGTACGGTTTGTGAAATGGTGTGGGTAGTTTGATGCTGGATTTCAGGCAAGAAAGTTTCCTAGTTAGCTGTAATAAGACTTACTTGCTCAGTAGTAACATAATAAGGATAAAAAATAATGTATGATTTAATGAAAAAAAATCTATCCATTTGCATTTTTTCACCAAATTCCACTTGGTGATATGTTTGTTGGGCTGAGCTATTAAGTGTTCTGTGGACTGTGTTTCAACTAGTGTATGATTGACTAGGTATATTGGAGCTTTTTACTTACTGCCAATGCAAAATTTGACCCTAGTTTTACCCTGAGATGTTTTTCCTTTAAAAATATCCACACTTTATGAGTACTCAGGTGATCAAAAAATTAATTGTTGTTATTTGTGGGGTGTGTCTTTGTCTTATAGTAAGAGTAACTTACTGAATTGATGTTGAATAGATTTTATTTTCTTACGTTGATTCCAAGTTCGACTATGGGAATTGCTGTATCATCTCAAAATTTTAAATCTACATTTTATGCACTGTGCCAAAGCATCCATGAGCTCGTTAAGCAAAGACTTTTTCAATTATATCTTGTGTTTATGCATGTATTTATACTTGACAGAAATCCTTTAGAGGTTTGGTTTGCTGTATTAATGCTTACAGTGTATTAGAGCACATAAAATATGGTAGAGTTGTCAGTAAAACCATGCAGAATAGCAGTTTTCTGTGTTTTATAAGCTCACTATTTTTCTGTTTACTGCATTTCAAATACAGGAGTTTCACAATGGCAGGGTAAGACCAAGAGGCTGTACTTACAGGTCTAGTGCTGGTAGCTTCCATTGTATTTTAGTAGCTGCTGAAGAGTTCCTTGGCCAGACATCCAGCCTCTAGAGGGCACAGCAGTAATCTGCTCTGCCAGACTCTCACCCACACAATCATCTGCACAAAGTTTTAGTGCTGGTACCTACAAAGAGAATTTCACTTGTGTTGCATTAAAAAAAAAAAATCTCTGTATTCCTCATTTTCCTGGAGTTTTGCTATAGTAAGTTATTTCCTTTTCTTTTTCCATTTTAATCTTGGAAATGTTTCTGTATTTGCTTTATTTCCTCCCCCCAACCCCAGTGGTGATCTTTATTAAAGTAGACTCAAATCCATGATAGTGCTGACTTGCAGTTATTTCTTTACCTGGTGCAAACATTTCTTTGGGTATACACTACTCTTTGCTGTAGTAAAGACAACAGAAGCCAGTGCAGAGCAATTGAGACTTCCACAGTTAGGTACTGAAATTCCTTATGTACTAAAATCTGGACAATAAATAATCCACATGGGATTGAACCCAGTTAATTCTACTCCAGTTGCATAGCTTCCATTGCTCAAGCCTTTTCTTTTGTGAGATGCCATATTACAGCTTTTTATTCTGCTATAGGTTAATGTTACTAATGTTGATCTTCATGTGGAGTCATACTTGTTCTCCAGTTCACTGTGATTCTCTGCTGTAGTATATCACTATTAGCAGTCAGGTTGTCAATAATTCAAATTATTCTGATGGTATGCTTTGAATTTTCCTTAAATATCCTCATGTAGAACAAAAGAAAAACAAGTATTCCTGGATTTGACCCAGGAATAAAGACATTCCCCAGTCTGTAGTTTAGTTTTGTTCTAAGACTTTATGTTTAGGGAGAAATACATATTGAAGAAAAATTTGTTGCTGAGTGTCATTAACCACGTAGACAACTTTTCTTAGTAGTGGTATAAGCTGGGCAATTTCTACTTGAGAAATTACATAAATGCAGCATTTTAGCTATATATTTAGTGATGAGCAATAAAGCTTTACATCACTGTTGGGTTTCTACATTTCTGTGCAACATAAAAATGAAGAAAGATTGTGTTCATGTTTATTTTGTAGGTTACCTTGTTATGCTCAGTTCCCATTTCATAACTTTTTCTTCAAAAATAATTAAAATAAAAGTTGTTTGGTTTATGAAGTGTACAGTGTCTGCTTTATGGGTGGTACTAGACCAGATGTTATTGGGGAAGTTTGACAACTTCCTGTGAACAGTTTGGAAAATTTAGGTAGTAAGTTGCTGTATTGAAGCAATCCCATTTCCAAAGTTTTTCATTGCTTTAAAATGCCAAGGAGCTTTTGTTAGTCTGAGAGTAATGGCAGTTTAGGGAGATGCAGGGGAAAAATTTCCAAGACAGAGTACAATCTGTGGAAGTGCTGTGTCAAACTTTTATGTCTTCATCACCTGTGACCAAGAGACAGTTAACTTAGTGGAGAAATAACTGTGACATTGTTTTGTGATTCATCTAATCCACTTTTTCCCAGGGGACTGAGACAGTCACTAGTGTGTCACTTCAGCCTTGGCACGTTCCCAGGTTTGCAAACTTGGTTCTTCATTCCACGCTGCGGGGTGGAGCTCTGCAGTAAAACTGCCCAACATACTGAAACCTCAACGAAAAAAGGAGGTGTAACACTTGGAGGGTGTCCCGGTCAACTCCTTTATAAACCTGATCTCTGCAGGGTTAGGTATACTCTTAGAATAAGCTTCCACTGTCATGGAAATAGGTTGGAAATATAGTTAGGGCATCTGTTCAGTCTTAAATAACCAAAATTTTTGATGACATAGTTGTTTGCAGTCAGACACTGGCCCCGGTGTTCTGCCTGAGAGGGAGCATTCTTTTTTTTGATAACTGCTAGTAGAGGACTGGTATCATCCAAGTTTATCCCTTACTTTTGTTCTCCAAACCCAAATATCCTCAGCCTTTCTCTTCCACCCTGTCAAATCCATGGCTTTTACAGCTTGTTCCAAAAGCCAAAACAAAATCAGGCGGTATTGAAGTTAGCGGGGAGAAGCAAGCAAGTCCTAGAGCCACAAATGTCCCCATGAGGGACACAGTGCCTGGGTGCCAGTGGGATGCCTGATGGAGAGGCTCTGTCCACGTCACCTGTGGCGTTGTGGTGGCAGGCAGAGCTAACTGAGTCCTGGCTGGTTCAAAATAGCAGGAACAAAGGAATATGATGTATTGATACAGTTTACAGAATTTAAAACAAAAAAAAGTTTTATTGGGAAAATAATTCAAAGTCAATTTTCATGAGAAATATTAAAGCACCAAGCGAGTCCAATGTAAGCTAAATGACAGGTCGCTGACTTTGGTTACTGGAAGTGTATGTGTCATGTCTTTTGTCTGAATTTAGAGAAATGTGAATTTTGTCCTTGTGGTGCAACATTGCACGCCTTAAACATAGGACAGGAGAGAAGAACAGCAAAGGGTTTTTTTTTCACTCCTTAACAAATGAAAGCATGAGCAAAGCCACCTTGATTTTAAAATTCAGGCTCCAAATCTCTCTTTAAATCATTTTAATAGACACTAAGTTATAAATCATCCAAGCAATTACATGAACACAAAAGGAGTGGGGCCTAGCCTCAGCTTCAGCCTCAGATGTTTCTTGACTACAATAATGGCCCAGCCCAGATATTTACAGCTTAATTTCTGCTCATGTGCACTTGTCCATAAATGGTTCCTTTTCCATTCTCAGTTCAACAACTGAACAACTTATAGGAGAGCATGATTCAAATTTGAATGATGGCAAATTGTGGATAGAGACAATTTACCTTTGGAAACTTTCAAGTCCATTTCCAATATTTAAAATGTAAGGTGACTCTTGAACAGAGAATGATTGATTGGCCCCTTTTCAATTTTTGTGTTCTTCATTTTTTTGGTCTATTATTGTATATATAGTCTGGTTTTATACATTCCTGTTTTTTAATTTTTTTTTGTTTAGCTTTGCTGCAGTTCTGAGCAGAGACTTTTTTTCCCTCCTTTTAATGCTCTGCCATCTAGCATGACTTGCATTGCAAGCCAGTGCATCTAACCTTGCTGCTCTCTCCATTCCTGTCCTGCTTACTGCTC
Organism: Zonotrichia albicollis; assembly: GCF_047830755.1. Lineage (NCBI taxonomy): Eukaryota > Metazoa > Chordata > Aves > Passeriformes > Passerellidae > Zonotrichia > Zonotrichia albicollis. The sequence goes on from NC_133828.1 coordinate 29,203,527, forward strand.
CTCCCAAACAGCCCAATGCTTGAAACTAAACAAATTGAAAATAATGATTGGTAACCATCTGCTGTGCTGAAATTCCACGTACAGCAGTTAACTCCATTTTACAAAACAACTTCAATCTAGCGAATTACAGTGCAGTTCTTGGTGGCAGCAGATAGCAACAAGCAGTTTCGAGTTCCTCTAGACAAAGCAGTTAACGTAGGGAGCATTATGCGGAGTCATTTGGTGGTGCTGGCATGGTGGGGGGATACTTGTGCCATCAGACGGTTCAGTGTAATGCATTTGAAACTAGAGGGAGTCTAACCATGGCCTAATTGTTTCATCTGATTAAAAAAGAGGCTGGTCCATAAAACTGTGCTGACAGGCGATCTTGCAGGTCTGTACCCTTCAGTTTGGTTTTCTGTTTCTGCAGCTGAGCACAATACTGCGAGGAACATGTTTGGCTTTCAGTCATTTCCATGTGACTTTTGGAGTCCTCAATGAAAACCTCGACCAAAAATTAGGTTGTGTAGCTGGTCAAAGTCTATTGAAGAAAAATAATTAATCATAGGTTTTCTATTGGAGAAACTTTTATAGATACAGAACTGTAACTAGAAGCACTCTAAAAAGTGATGGACTGCCAATCAGCAGACATTCAAAGGACTGTAGACTATGATGTAATATTAAAATAGGCACCATTATTATCTGTGTTTTTAATTCAATTTCAATTATCTGAGTTTAGGTTTTGATTGTGTGTAAGGAAAGTTGCTTAAAATGGGCAGTATATTGAGTTCAAAGGACCCATACAGTTCATAAATTCTCTCGTGTCTACTGGATTTTTCATCAGGGAGACTTCCAATAAAAATGATCTATTTTAGAAATAATATTGTTTAGTAGGTTGAAATGTGGTGTAATAAAATTAGACCTTCAGTCTTCTAAAGTTACTACTTAGATGGCACCCTTGGGATGGTAAAATGGCTGTATAAGCAGATGAATCAGACAGTTTCACTGATGGATACATTTGTCAGTCTCCGTTACAGATATAATATATTCTTATATCTGTAATCCTGACACTGTTACATCCAAATGAAATCAACATGAGGTTGTCATCTTTAAGCAAATATGTTAAGTGTTGTCTTTTGTGCTTTGGATTTGAAAGAAAGGGGCCCAAGGGAGCCAGCATCATGCAAATGGAACAAATCCCATTTCTTCTGAGCTGTGCTGTTTCCCCCTTCATGGCAGCTGGCTGTGTTATCTTTGTGTGTTTCTCTGAGTGCTGACAATTCTTTCAGTGATCTAAGTTAGGGCACATTAGAAAGTGGAAGCAGCTGTCTGTCGTTATACTGAGAGACGTGTTTGCTCTACTGCAAAGATGAAGGACCATGAATCCTTGACACACTCTCTCCCCCCTCCCCCTTTACTTTCCAACATGATCAACATTCAGACGCACAGATTGTCTGCTTGGACAGTTTTTTGTTCTGACTGACAGCATCTGGCATAGACAAATTTAAAAATACATAGCATGCCATGCTTGGAATTGGAACATCCCTTCTTTATTAATCTTCTCATTTAAACCATTCATTTACATTTCAAGAAAGGTTACAGCTTGATATGGTTGAAACATTTATTTTAAATGAATAACCTCCTAATGAAATACCTCGAATGAGCACCAAACAGTCAGTGTTTATTAAAAATTACACCTGATTAGTGTGGCCTTGGAACTGTAGTGAAGATATAAGATTTCCCCATTGTCTCAATCCATAATAAAGAAAAAAAATGTTTAGCGTGTGTAAGGGTAATCCTTTTTTTTTTAAACCACAGAGCTAAATGAGAGCAGTGTTTTCACGTGCAACCCCCCATCATTTTCAAGGGTACTGTTATAAAGCAATAGCCTTTAAATGCTGTTTCTCTAATTAAATCTGGTTTTGCTGGAACAATGCATTTAAAGGAAATGCCTAAATAGAGCATTGTTTTGTTTTATTCTGCTAACACATTTATGATTTGAGACACAAGATGTTTTAGGATTTGATGTAATCTGAAATCCTATATATATTCTACTGGGAAGTACTCACATATTTGCATACAGTACTTTACTAGTAAAATAAAACTGAAATGGTGGACCACCCACTAAAATGTTTATGCACGTGCACATGCACATATGCACACGTACATTCTGTGCACTCTCATCTTCATGATCCAGGTTAGCAGTGCAGACATGCTTGTCTAGCATTTATGTAAAAATAATATGAAAATTGGCTATACCACTCAGAATATGGACTTGAGTCCATGAAGGGAGGGGGAAAAAAACCTCTTCTTGTACTAGGCATTTTAGATGCTTTATTGGATTGCAGCTTTAACTATTTGCTGTACATTAAAAAAAAAAGAAATCTTCCAGAAGGACTTGTGGGGGGTGAGGGGGAAAACCAGTATTATAATAAAATAGAAGACTGTTCAAGTGCTTGGCAGTAAATATGTAAAACAAGTATCCTGGCTTATTTGGAAAGGAAAGAGAAGCTGTAGCAGACAGGCTCAATTAACAATTGTAAGCAGGAGAGGACTTGTATTCCTTCGGTAAATGTAGGAGAGGTCATTTGCTTTAGGATAAAATCTGACAAATTTCAGATATAGACATAAAGGCTGGAATAAATATGACAAAAGATTTCCAGCTGCACATCAAGCATTTTGTATTTGCAGTGGTCATTTACATTTTTTCTCAGTGAATAGATTTCTTTTTTATTAATATTTTCCTGAATAATATGTTCTTAAATTAATTGACTGTGAAACAAGCATTTTGGGACAATAGGAATTTTAATACAAGCTGGAAATATAATTTTGCTTTTTAAAAAATTCTTTTAGTAATGCCTAATTTATTTTTCTTTTTCTGAAGGAAGTGCTAAGATGATAAGTTTTCAGCAGAGCTTTTACTATGCTAGTTATGTGTAGTCTGAGAAGTGAAATCAAATTTTATTTTAAATGAAATCACAGTTTTTCTCCTACAAACTGTTCCATTTATGTGATAAATTTCTATTATTTATTTATTTATTTAATGACTAGTTATAAAGGCTTGTACAGATATGCATCTGTAAGCAAACTGGGAATAGGTTAGAGAACACAATTCCCTGGTGTAAAAAGCAAGGTTTAGCAGTAATGCTTTTAATCTGGACTTGTAGAGGATTCGGGAGCATCCATAGATCTGCTTCAGTAATTACCATACCCCAAGTGGCACTGGAAGAGACATTTGCCTAAAAACTTGATGTCTTCATTACACTGTTTACATTTTAATTAGAAACATGAAAATTAGTGATTCATATGGACAACTATAGTTTAAGTGGGTTTGCTCACCATCCAATAAATCAGAGGGGAAAAAAAGGAGGGGGGTGGGAGGAAAAAAAAGGCAACCCTACAACCTGCATTTGCAAGCAGCAAACCCGCCCAAACCTTACAGTTGTAATAAACAGTTTACTAGGAATCATTCATGGGAATAATGTGTTGATATTAGAAGCTGGTTAAAATGTGGTTTGTATTTTTTCAGAGAGGAAATTTTTATGTAAATTAGAGACTATTATTTTAAAGGTAAGGCTAATTGCACTCGGTGTTGCATGTATGTGATTGGGGTCTGTGCAGGATACACATGTAGCTTCTGTGTACACATAAATGGGTCCATTGTAGCTATATTAAGGAGAAGAATTGGTGTAGGAATATTTTGTCAGTGCTGAGCACTACGTATGGCTGCAGAGCAGCCAGTTTAGCCTGTTTCTGTATGTATCCATAAATACATGTAAACATTAGTATAGCTGCACACAGAGGTGCACACATACAAATACACGTGTGTGCGTGCACAGAGCGAGTAAGGAGATGTGGATAATCTGCCCCTGAATTTTGCGTGTACCTGTCAGCACCAGTGGCCTAAAACCATTGCGTCCAGGAGTGATGGGGAGAGGCAGCGGTGCCTGTCAGTGTCCCTGCCTGAGTCAGCAGCACGTCCACTGCCTGTGCCGGGCGACGGTCACTCACGCAGCCCTGCCCTCCCCGGGGGCCGCCAGCCTCCTCCGCACCGAGGAGAATGACCCCTCTGTCTGGCGCGCTCGAGATCCCGAATCGCGCCGCATCGGTGTGCGAGTTCAAATCCCTACTCCTGGAGGCAGAGCTGGGATTCCAGCTAATGACTCAGAGATACAGAGGGTCAATGCACTGGTGATCTGGAGTACTGAGCCATTGCACCAGCTTGGTTGTACTTTTTTTTTCTCCCCCCTCCTTCCATAACTTACTGTCTTACTCTCCACATTTCCGCCCCCATTCCCTTACGATAAAAGTGATGATACGCAGAATTGTGTTTCTTCTTTTAGGAATACTTAATGGGTTGAATTTCTTCAGATTTCAGTTTGATCCACCCGATTTAAAAAAAAAAAAGTTTTGTTTTGGGGGACATGGGAGAATTATTTTCTACACTATTAACTTTGTGCTAAGTTAGTTCCCTATAGGCTGTTTTGGATATAATGCAAATAATACATGGATAGACAATTTTTTTGAATGGGAGAGCAAGCCTCAGTAGCAATGATGGTTTAATATTAATGGATTTTTTTATTAAAGCAAAAATACGGTTGTTTCCTTCTCAGTTGCTTTTTAAATTGAATTTCTCTTTGTTGGAATCCTTAAAATTTGTAAGATAATCTTTTTCTCTAATTGTCACTGCATTCTGTTATTTTCTTTATATATAAAAATTTGCATGTATATGTTCATATTTCTTCCTGTGTACCTCAAATTTTTAGACATGGCATGATATACCTCAGAATAAGCATTTTATAAAGATGTTTTACTTTCACCAGTATGAATCACATTTTTGTTCCTTCATCATTCAAGTTGTGTTTTTGAGCCACAGAATAAGTAAACCCAGGTATGCCTTGTGGCTATTTTAATGCTTTATGTAAGTGTTTCACATGCCAAAAATACACAATAGTGTCTCTTTTTTTTGCATTTATTTTCCTGTTAAAATAATGTTTCAGTTTGTCAAGCAGTTTCATTTGATGTAAAGATTTTTTTCCTATTTCTTAATTTTTTCAAATGATTTTAGCATTGTCTCTAATTTGTGGTAATTTGGAAGCACTGCAATGAAGTAACTTGGGTGCACACTTTGTAGTGCGATTGACTTAGTGACAGTGCTATGTCTTCATTTGTTCTGGTTTTTCTTTTTCTTTTTTTTTTTCCCCTTTTTAAACACATCTCTTTGGGGTCTAGGCATGTTATAAATGTGACTGAACAGAACTGTTAACATCTGCAGAGACAGAAACATGCTGCCTGCTTGTACGTACTGCAAAATTCTAATAGTTTTGTGCTATCTGTTAAATTCAGCGTGCTTTTTGCATTGTGGCACGGAACAGTTGTGCTGTGAGGGAAGCTGGCTGCCTGCCAGCCATCGACTATGAAATCCCGGGTACCTGAGAGCTTATCAGTTCTTTTGATTTGTAAAAGAAAAAGTGATGAAAATGTTGGTAAACTGCCATGAAGGTTTAAGGCTGCTGGAATAAGGAGCCGTGTAATCAGATTGGAAAATGGAGCTTGAGATTCTCTGCATGTGAAGCAGTCGCCTGTGGACCTACCGAGATGCTGTGCAAGTGCCTGAGCTGACCACTTTGTTAGCAAATCAGCTTGTTTGCTGCAGCAGCAGGGTAGAATAGGCTCGTCCTTGTGATGGTATGTAACACAGGTAATATCTCTTCCTTTGCACAATGTAATCAGCTTGCAATTAGCTCACTCTACATTAACCTTCTTGATATTTTTCCCTTTTGTAAGATTGTGCACTTTAAACAATTAACTATAGAAAGTAATCCTTCAAGCAAATCAAAGCAATCCTTTAATTTTATCACCCTGCTGAAAAAGTATCAGGTGGTCAACTGGTCTTCATCAGCTGCTGGAAATTCTCAGGCTCACTGTAGCGTGGAGAGGTTCTTTAACCCATTCACATTTAGAAAAATGTCAAGATTTTATATTTCTCACATAATATAATGCTGCATCGTGAAACTGCAATTGGAATTGTTTTAATGAAAAACCTTGGGAGAGCCCTTTCATATAGAGACCACTTTTATGCTTCTATTTGTTTAGGTATTTCCATACACTACCTCTGAGAAAGCTTTGATGACACAGCCACTTGTACTGATAATTCCACTGCTTCACCTCCAGTGAACTTGATTCACTAAGGTTGAAGAGAACAAGGCTATCGTTGCTGATCTTCTGTGCTGCTTTTTAATCCTCTGAAATAAAAGCCAGATAATGGTAAAATTTGTGTGGTAGGCAAACTTCCTTTTTGGTAGGAGAATGAAAGTTTTAATGCCATTTGTGGAAAATTGAAGTTTCTAGCTAAGAAAAATAAAACTTAAATTAAGAGAGCAGAACATTACATGCCTTGTTGCTATTTGAATGACACACCCAGCCAAAAGTTCCTTTGTCTCTTTGATAGTTTGGGGTTTTATTACAAGCTGGAATTTTCCAGAGTCATCATGTAAAATATGTGATTGTTGATACCCTTGAAATATTGTATAGTAGCAATATGCCTGGTATTTCATGTAAAAGTTTGCTTCTATTTAAATAATTGTTTGACATGCCTTGCTTATTTCCAAACTTAAATCACTCAACAGTTATGCTCATATGAGTAGAAGCAGTGAAATTACTGACAAACATGTTACAAATAATATTGGTGTGAATGAGCCTCATTCATACTATGTTCATCATACGAAAATAAATATTGTTGGCAATTTAAGGCTGTAATATATAATGACCTGAAACTTCTGTCCAGATATTTTGTTTAGAAGCTGTTGGAAATGGTCAGCAGCTGCTTTGCCACCCTCTACAAAAAGTAATTTAATTGAATTCCAGTAGATCAGAGCAATAAACTGAATTTATAATATGTGATCTGCTTTTACCAATGATATCTGTGGAAGCAGTATTGACTGGCTGTGTTAGAGTCATCTTTTATCTCTCTTTGTAGAATGTGAGCATGTTTTGAAAGTACAAAGCTAGATGGTACTAATCATATTGCATTTATCATATTTAATGTTGGCTTTGGCTCAGTTCTAATATGTATAAAAATTCTGGAATTTATGTGCACATCTGTTTTTTGTGTGTCCCGTTTAAAAAAAAAAAATAACCTGCATACATCATATGCTGCAAAGATCTACTTTATATTCTTTTAGAGGACAAACTCCATTAGATATGCACTTACTGTACATTGGATTGTAAATCTTACAATTTAATGGTAATTCAGTGAGCAGTTATTGCTTCTGTGGCCTTTTTTCTTTCTTTTTTGTCCCATCTCACTTGTGAAATAGGGTTACCCTTTACAAGTGTCACATCCATAGATTCATCTTTTGTACTCTATAGTTGTTCCTAGTGCATCATTCTAAGTGAAAAGAAAAATAGGAAGCCAAAGCTACAGGAGGGGCATTGGGGGAGGGAGGTCTATCCATAGAAATACAGCATATAGCAGCAGAAAGACCAAGGCAGTTTAGCATCAATCTAACAGATTAAAATTTTGCTGTAAAGGTACATTTTCTTTAACCTCATTCTCATTCGTTTTCCCCTACCACTGTAGCTGGCGTTTGAATTCCCAGGAAGCAGAAATGGTGTCTTAATGATACGAGCCTTTTTGCCTCGCTTACACTGCTAATACTCTTATCCCTTTTCTGATATGAAATACTTTTTGCAGAAACAATATACACATTTGTAAAGAAATTATAAAAGGATTCTCCTTTTGAAGATAATGAGTTCTCTTCAGGAACTGCAGGTTACGTGAAACACAAATGAGCTCTAAGTGGAGGGATTTAAAGTCCTGCTACAGCATTTAATTTCTTGAGGAAAGGAGTTCAGTTCAAGGTTAGCCTGTTATTGTGGCACTGGCAACTACTTCTCTCATTCCTGTTCTTCTGCCAGCAGTACTGCACAAAAGGCAGTCATTTTTATTTAATACGTAGGGAGGTATTAATCACTGCAGTGTTTTGTCGCAAAAATTTGTCTTATCAAATTCATTGTTTCACCACTCATGACAATAATAGGTGTTTAATTACTCAATAAGAGCAGTTTATAGATTCCATTTTTTCCTGTTTGCTGGACAAATGGTATTGATTTTGTACTTTGATGCAACATGAAACTGTATTAAACACAATTAGAATTCTAAAGCTGGTAATGTGTATCAGTTATGGTAACTGAGCTCCTTGCTGAAGAAACTGCATCTTCCAAATTTTTGCTATGTTTAAATTCCCAGGAGACAAAAAGATCTTTAAGGACATTCCTTTTATGGCATGAGCTCTTGATGTCTTTTCTTCTTGTTTTTCCACTAGCATTTATGCTTGCTACAATCTTTTCATATTCAAGACAAGTGGTTTATGTAATATTTTTTCAGTTAATAGTACCTTTATACTGGTAATAAGTTGTACAGATTCCAACTTACTCAACAATTTTACCATTGTCTCATCCTACCTTCATGCTGTGCTTATGAACAACATACCTTTTGTGAAAAATTAGAATTATATACACCAAGCTTGAGTTTGGACAGTAAAAATTTATGAGGCTAGGAAGACATAAAACTTTTGCTGTTTTTCCTAGAACTCTCAGTTTTCTTGAGAAGGTGGCTATTAAGCCACATATGGATTTTTCCTTTTACTTTCTTTATTTTATTTTTAGTGTTATACTGTCATTCATGACATGTTTTTGATATATCAATACCTGCATAGGCTTGAGTATTTTCGTTGGGTAGGATTTTAGTGGATTTACAGAAGCTGCATTGCCAGAATGATTGTTTATTGCTTCCTTTGTGGTCAGTAAATTTTTATTTACAATTCTTTTCTACTACTGGTGCTTGTGTAACAATTTTCAGTTGGGAGTGTTTAATGTTTTCATTATTTTGTTTGCTTTTGTTTCCAAATAGTCAAAATTAAACAGCATGAATTGAAGGTGAGCATACTCAAGTATCTATATCTGAATCAAGAAAAGAAGAATGATTCCTGTCAATGTGCATTCCATTTTGCAAGCTTGCTTAAGTAACCAAATCTTATGATATTTGTTGTTCATTGTCTTCAAGTATCTGCATAAATAAATTGGATAATATCCTTAGTGTACAATTCTTAGTTTTTCTTCTTCTTTAATTTTATTTCTAGGTTCTGCTTGTAACCTATATTTTACCTCATTTAGCTGAGGTTGAATATTTCTTAAAAGTACAGATAAAATTTGTGATAAATGTACCATGACTGAAAAATATTTTTGAAGAATTCATGTTATGGATAGTAATATCTGTGCTAAATTTTTCCTGCATTTATGCCCTTTAAATTACAGGTTAAGTAAAGAAAGAAAATGCACTTATTTGGAATACTCATTGAGTTGCATATGAAGGTGTGGTGTGTGCTTGTTGGGAAGCATGGTTAGTATCAAGAAACATCCATTGTTTAATCAGCAGTTTTTAAATGTAGGCATAATTTTCTTCCCTTTTTTGGGGATCTGTTCATATTGCAGTTTCATAAAATGTGTATTAGCATACCTATATTCATGATTCTGTTATAATTGTTTCACATCTTTTACAGAATATTCCCCGAACTCTGAAAAGCTCCAATTCCTTATTTAAGCTTACTTAAGAGCTTCAGTGGGACTACTCATGCTTAAACTTAAGGACATGCTTAAGTGCTTTGCTGAGTCAAAACTTTATACTGAGTGGACCTTCTTGTTTCTCCTTTCAGACAATGATTTATTTCCTATGTGTTCTGAATAACTTGGATACCAGTGGCTCATTTCATTGTTTGTGTTTTAGGCAGTGAGTTAGGTGTTCTTCGCTTTATGAAAATCAATACAAATTTCAATTACACAAACAGCAGGTGAGACATTAAAATTAAAAGGATGTAGGATGCACATTTTAATCTGTGGTGATGTCTCAGCTATCCAGATGTTATGGGAAAATTGAATAAATCTAAGTGGGATTCTGAATAATTGAATATATTGTTCTTATTTATTTGGATTACTGTAGCACTTAGAGGTCTCAACCAAGATGGTGACCTTGTTGTGCTGGTATTGTAAAAACATGTAGTGAGAGACTGTTCTGCGTCAGAGGGGTTACATTCTAAATAGCTGAGACGCACAAAGGTTAATAGGGACACAAAGAGGCGCTGAAATGTGAAGAGACTTGCCCAAGGTCATATAGCAGGTCAGTAGCAGAGCCGTGAGTTAAGCCTACATCTCTGGACTCCTATGCACTAGATTGCTTCTCCAATGATTAAACTATCTGCCTTTAATAGCTATTGAGGGAAGTAATTGTCTTTGATTTAGCAGGGAGTTTTGGACAGTGATATTTGTCTGCATTTCTTCTTGGTTTTTGCATGTCATAGAAATCTAGAGATATAATGCAATAATATGGTAGAGATCATTAAAAGCATGATTCTTATTTTGCCTCACTTACTGCAAATTTTGCAGATACTTCTGGAGAGGTAGATGCTGTTCCATAGAGTACTAGCTACAGCTGCTGGTGTTTGTTGCTGACTTACATACCTGTTTTTGCTTTATGTAAAATCAGATGTATGGCCAGCCACTTTGATTGGTTCTCAGGAAATAAAGTTTTAATTACGTTGGCCATGCTGTCCTGAAGCCTGTATCCTCCTTATGACAGTTCACTTCAGAAGCTACCCTGCTTCATTTCAGTAACTTTATTACCATTTGGCTCAGAGATTGCTATTTCGCCTTGGCCAGAGATTTCATCAGTTGCCCGGTTCACCTTTGTCCACACTATACTTGTGAAATGACCTGCTCCTTTAGTGCTTGTCAATAGTAAATTGCTGCATCCTTAGTGTCCAGGCTGAAGCATAGTAAAGAACACAACTCTTTATTAAATTAGCAGATTTTACACTAAATTTTTTTGGATTAAACCTGAATGTGAAAATTCTTAATTACCATTTAATACCAAGTAATTAAAGCACTGGCCAGAGTCACCTTTGTAAAGTGCATCAGTTTGAACTGCCACCTGATTAATAGGGTTGGTGATATAAAAAGTTCAGCACAAAAGCATGCTCTGCCAGGGTCACTGTTTTAACAGCTGTAGAAGGTGCAGTTTTTGCTATCATTTATGTCTAACAATTGGATCAAAATAATAGTCTGTGAGGTGTTGTGGTTGGCTTCTCCATTGTGACGTCAGGTGAATTATTTGAATTTGACATCAGTTAAATTGGTTTTGTAGGATATATTTGTGAACAAACTGGTTTGACTCAGATCTTTGCTTGATTTGCATTCTTCAAAATGAACAATCAAGTAGAGTTTTTTTTCCAGACTTGTCTTCCATATCAGAGTTAAGTTCAGGGAAGGTAGTAATGTGCATTAGTACTATGTCTATATTTTCATCTCTTTGCATACAATCATTGATTTATTGTAGCTCAGGTGCTGTCTGCACTTTGGCTTGTGTTTGCCTGGGAGTGTGTGTTAGGGAGTGTGTCCACAGGGTAATACCAAATAGCTGGCTTAATAGCTGTATTTTTATATCCCTGTACATACATCTATATCTATATATAAACCTCCCAGTATTGTACTCTGTTATAAAAGCTTTTCCTGTGCCATGCTTAGCCCCAGAGGCTCTGGTCTGCAAGATCATTCGAAAATTGTGCTGTGTTCACATTTAGCATGATGGTGTTTTGTTTTGTTTTTTAAACTCTTAACAGTTTATTGATGGGGCCTGAACAAACTGCTGCACCTTCAGAGGACTCAATTAGCTTTTGCCAGGCTCAGTGTGTGTGCAGCAGGCAGCCCATGCATTAGCTATTGCAGGATGGGAGCTATAATGATTTTCACCTACTGACAGCTCTGTGAGCATTAATTTTGACAACACCCTACAAAGTAGGTAAGCATGGTTATCCAGATTTTATTACTGAGCCCACCAGAGGAAGGATTAAAGCCTCGATCACACTGATAAGTGTGCATGTGTTTAGCTGTAAAACAGTAGGCAGACCTAAGTGTTTAACTGGAAGAGCCTTTTTCAGCAAAGTTAAGAAAATACGTTTTGAGCTAATTTTCTATTTGAGCAGAATATTTCCATGTCAAAGCTATGTTTTGGCTCTGGGGTGCTTGATTCTAGCTTGTTCATACTTCAGCACGCCACTTTCAAATAAACTTCCAATTCTTCTTTTTATTAAGTACTACAATGATTACTTAACATACAATAGCAAAATTCTTAGCTCTCATATTTCCAGTGAAGGTTGCTGACAGTCATGTGTGTTTTTGCTGTGAATTCACTTCAGTTTTGATGTTATTGTGGGTCAGATGTTTTATTTTTTTTTTTTTTTTTGGTTACTGTTTTTGAATGCAAATTTTCTATTGAACTATGTTCTGTATAGTTATAACACACAAAGTCCTTAGCTGAGATTCAGGTGTCTGTCTTGGGTGCCCCACTTCTCTGTAAGAGCATGTGTGAAGAGGAATCAGTTAAATTCAGCATGAATGATGCCAGGAGAAACAGTTCTCTTGCCTTTGTTTTTGGGGTTTTTTTTTGTTTTGTTTATTTTTTGGTGGGTTTTTGGTTTTGTTTTGTTTTTGTGTTTGGGTTTTTTGGTTTTCTTTTTGCAACCTTCTTTGGAAACCATGGCTGTGGAGACTCACCCAGCCATGGAAGGGGCCAATGTGCTCTTCCTCCCCCCTGGCTGGAGGTGAATCTCCCGCTGCTCATTAGGCAATCCCAAATGTCCTTGAGGGCAGCTCATGGGCTCCCTCGTAGCCTTGTGCTCCAGCACTCTCTCAGGCACAGACTGCAGGCTCTGGGGGCTACATTCAGGTTTTACAGGGAGCTGGGGTTGGTTTCATTCCATCCTCTGTCCTGAGCTGCAGGAATTGGTTTGTGTCCAGCTCTACAAATGGAGCACTGCATGGGCAGCTCAGGACCATATTGCACATGGTGCCGTATGGGGCTGGCACAGTTGCTGCTGAGCTCCTGTTCCTTTCTCTCCGGATGCACATAAAGCTCTCCTTTAATTTCTCACTTGTGGAGAGCACATTTTAATAAATAATAAACAGGAAATCCAACTTTCTTTATTTCTTTTATTTTTTGTTTTTGAGTTTGCTCATGCTCTGTTGCTGTTGAAGATAAATGCCCCTGCTAAATGGGAATAAAAAACTGATGTATGTTCATGGGCTCTGAGATAGCATTCAAAGCAGTTACAGGTTGTTTTGTTAACCATGACTTTCAGTTTTACTCTTGAGACAGGACTGGCACAGCAATAAATTCAAACTTCAACATTTCACAGTATTTCTGGTTCTGATGAATAGACACAGCAAGCCTAGCTATTTTTTAATATTCCTACTATGATGAAATAAGTTTAGCTGAATGATTCTGGAGAGATGAGCAATTTTGGCATACTGAGCAAGGAAAAGGGAACTGTACGATGCTAAGTAAGTGATTCACTGATTAAACTACAGAAATTATGCCTCAGGTGGTGCTGTAGTTGGAATTTCCTGTAAAACTGTGTTCTTTTCATAATATAGCTGATACACATGAAGCAATATAAAAGCTTCAGTGATTCAAATTCAGGCATTTGTACACACATTTCCAAAAGTCTTGCCCTATTTTTCAGGTGCTAAAATAGAGGCTGAGGAAAGTTGCTGGAGTAGTATTGTGATCTAGCAGACAGTGAGTCTAGTCAGATGAGATTACAAGGTGGTCTTGTAAAAGGGTTAAATTTTGAGAAAGTATTGGGGAAAACCAGAAAGGATTTATTAGTGTATTTGAAATTGTTTTCTGTTCAGACAGTAGAAGATTGATGACAGCAGCAGCTTTCTTTTTTGCAATGAATCTAGACCTCTCAAGCATGTTCATATTCTGTGGTAGAATCTGTTGGATATCTGTCCACAAAACTCCAGATCATTATAGCTGAAAAACTTAGACTGGAAAAATGAGTGTCATGTTAAGAAGAACCCATTGTTTTCCAAGTCTCTTGTTCCAAGACTTAGTTTGACAAGTTCAAAACAGCCCTCCTGTGAATACATTACAAGAATCTGAAAAATTTGAGCTCAAGTCCTCTGTCTTTAACTATGCTGGTTCTTTACTCTCAGATATTTTACAAACTAGCTACTGGTTTAAAATTGTTCCTGGTGAGCACTTTGGTAGGAATATATGTGTGAAAATGCTCTGTAGAGTCCCCCAGCTGCCTGCAAACAGAACTAAATGAACAGCAGAATTCTGGGGTTTAATTTTTTGTGTTCTGGAAAACTCTCCCATGGACAAACCAACTACATGACATTTCAGCCTGCTTTAAGAAGGTGAAGGTTAGTAACTGGGAGAAAAAAAAAGATAATTATGATAAAAGTTGACACCCAATCTAAATAAATATTTGAAAGCTCTTTGAAAAATTTGACAGGATGCAGTTATTAATGTAGGAATCTATTCCATGCAAAGTAAGGTGCTGAATGCTGACGTATTTCCATTGAGTGACATGAGTCCATCTCAGTTCTGGTACCTGCTTGACACAGCGTAATAAAAGAAGAAGAAAGAGTTGGCTGAACAAAACATGGAATTGTTTGGTTCTATTAAGAAATGTCACCATTTATCTAAGTAAAACTATTAAGCAATAACCTGCATCTTTTCTTTCACCTTGGTGTGTGTCAAGGGTAAAAGTTCAACCCAATCCTTTTCATGTATATAATCATGGAGTGCAGTTAATTACAATCTTTTTAAAAGAGTCTATTAAGAAATCATAGCAGATGAACAACCACTAAAGTAGAAAATCCAATGCATTAAGAATTACAGGCTTGCCATATAAACTTTAAATAGCATTTAACAACACTTAGAAGAACATTAAGAGCAACTTATGTGTTGTGGCAGTATTCACAGAAATGAAAATTAGAGGAAAAAAGTACTGTAACTGTACCAAGCTGGCGTTCTTCTCATTGAGAGAACAATCACTGTGGAGCAAGGAAAGCCTTTGCATGATGTTTTGACAAAATGGCTGATGTTAAATAATAGTTCACAAATTAGTAAGTGACTACACAGTACTGCAGTGTAGTTGTTTGTGTGGAAAAATGTTTTGCCTTTCACTAAATGAATACAAAATAATAGAAGAAACCCAAACTAATCTATTGTCCTAGAGGGAGATAAAGTGGGTCTAACTAAGTTATCTGAGTTCTTACGTAGCACTGCAGCTGCCACAAAGCAGCCCTAGCAGGCTAAAGCAGCTAAAGCATTGGGCAGTTGAGGCCTGTTGGATATTGCAGGTACCTAAACAGCGGGTGCATCAAGCACAGATGTGGAGGAGCTCGGTGAGGGAGGAAGAGTTGTCTGAAACAAAAATGTACATTTGCAAACATGACTGTAATAAGAGCCATGCAAGCTTAGGTTGAAGACCTGCCTGTCTGTCTCTTGGCGTAGGTCAGTAGGGGATGGCAGAGTGTGAAACGCCCCAAGTGTGGAGCTCTGCAGGAGCTGCAGACTGAGGCAGCAACAGGGTGCACCCACACCGCCACAAGCTCTGCAGGACAGGCTGCAGTGCTCAGCTGGGTGTTAAGTTTCCAAAGAAATGAAACCCTTTGCAGTGTGTAAAGCCATTGGATGAGAAATAGGAAAGTTTTAACTGATTGCCATAATATCTAGCCATTGAAGCAGGTTTAGGGAGAGCCTTTTTTTAATTCAGTGGAGAATTGTTAGCTATTAGCTGGAAATATGCTAATGGATCTAATAGGAATAAAATAAGAAAGTTTGAACCATTTCTATGGAATCCTATCACGTTTAATAGGCAGTGATAATCCTTCTATAGTTTTCTTAATCACTGTCAACTTCTAGAGAAGTAATATTTTTCTACTGTCAAATTTCATAGATTGGAAATGTCTTAAAATTGTAATTTCCAATAAATTTATGTAGACTTTTTCATAGGAATGCATATATTGCTATGAGTACTCAATAGAAAGTTTTTAAAAGGAAAAAATTAGAAAGTTTTTAAAAGGAAAAAAATATTAAAGTAGAGCCTTCTAAGACACAGTCTTCATGGAATCATTCAGTGAAAAGAATCTTGCTTATGGTACCTTGAAAAATGTTCTGTCAGAAGAAAATATTGTATTTAAGAGAGAGATTAAGAGAATGGTAATCTTTATTGGGAAAGGAAAAAATATGGTTTTTTGTTTGGTTGGAGTTGTTTTTTTTTGAAAGGCTCAAAATTCCAAGTGGAAAGAGAGACCTGGTGCATCCTGGCAATATTTTGTGACCACTAGGAAGGGCTGAGGAATACATGTGTGAGTTTTGCTTTGGTTGTCCTTTGTCTGAAAGATCCTGTGGTCCAGCTGATGGGGTGCTTGACAGGGAGAGTGTTTGTGGGACACTGTGGTTGTCTGCACCTTTTGAGGGTCAGCTTTGCACTGTCCTTGCTCTCTCACCTGCTCTGGACCTTCTCCCGTCTCATGGTGGTGGTTGGGGTTGATGTCAGAGACAGAGAGGCAGCAAGTGCAGTTGTGTTATGTTTGTACGCGTTGTTCAACTGCCAAGTCAGTCACTTTTGGAGAGAGAACTAGAACAAATGGATGACTGGAAAAAAACGTCATTAGTTTAACTTACTTTTGTGTCATTTCAGTTGCTGTTCATCATTTGCAGGATGGCTTTTTAGAAGCAATCTTTGTGTTGCTTATACAATAACAGCCTCATTCAGGAAACCCATTTTTCAATAGTGTTTAAATAAGTAGATAAGCTTCAATGTTTTGATAGTGAGATTTTCCCCCTAGATGGAGTGTAGCCATGTTAATAATTCCCGTTCAGCATCTCTGGTGTAGAGTACTTGGGAGGGTGTTGGTTGGCTGGAGGGGGGCTTTTAGTGTTTTGTTGTGGGTTTGGTTTATGTTTTTTTTAACTTGTTATGCCAGGTAATGTGATTTGGGAAAAGCAGTTAAGTTTTCAGCACTGTACAAATCTTCCTTTTGGTCAAGTTACTTGAAATCTCACTTCTTAAAATGGAAGTTTTTATGTCAACTGAAGTCTGGCACTTTGACAGTCATTAGAATGTGAAGTAATGAATTTTTTAATTTCTAATGACAAACAGAACATTTTCAGTAGCACTTCAATGCATTGTGGAAAGTCAAAGAATATTCCCTAATATCCTGTTACTGAGACTTACATTTCCAGATGTCATTAAATATTAAGAATTGACTCCAAGTACATCAATATTGGGAATCACTTTGCACAACTTTTGTGTTTCACTCTTCTTGCAGGTTGGTAATTGGGGTATTTAACCTTACTCTTCCTCACTTTATTAAGAAATGCTATTATTTTAACAATTAAAAAATACTAAAGCAGATCAAGCAGTTATTTTGACAAAAAGCTCAAAACATTCTTGCCTAAATTCCACAAATAAAAAAGCCAGCTAAATTATCACCTTGAGCAGATTTTCTCAGGGACCTCAGTCAACCTTTATAAAGGATAATTACACTGGTGTTTTAACATGGGGCAAAGGAAATGATAAAATTAGGGCATAAGAGACACTGGTCCTATTTTGAGAACACAGTAGAATAATTGGTAAGGGATTTTTACTGCTGTTTTGTTATACAGAAGAGTTTTTTTTACGTTCACATGTTTGGATATTTTTTTCAGGCTCTTAAGCTCTGTGTTTAGTGGCATGAATCTGAGAGGGATCTCCCAATGTATTAATAGGATGTTTTTGAAGTTGTGGATGTTCGTGGGTGTTTTAACTTTGCAGCTTCAGTCACCTCTCCCCTCACTGACTCTTATATTCTGCCTTACCTTCTTTGCAAAAGGATATTTAAAATGAATTCTAAAAATTAATCTAAATTTTTTTTTTTTAAATTTCATATAATCTTGTTTATGCTTTTTAAGGTCTCCTGTGATTAATTTAAAACTCAAAATTATTTTGCCAAAAGTTGTTCCCTGCAAAATACAGGCATGAATTCATAGTTATGTTTTGGTTTATTTTTCAGGATTTGTTTGACAGAATTTCACCTAACTCTCTATCCAAACCCGCTAGCTTCACTTAATTTCAGCCCCAAATTACATCATTCGACCCTAGGAGAAGTTTCCTCCATTTCAACAAATCGAGCCCAAGTTTGTGTGACAGTGGATAGATGAGGTGAGCTGATGAGGGTCTGGGAGGCATTGCAATCAGAGTGGCAGGTGAGGCAGCTCTCAGTGAATGGATTTGAAGGACTAAATGTGAGGATTTGGGAAGGAGGAATTGTTATAGTGGATTACAGCTGAAGTCCATCATGAAAATATCTCCAGTTTGTCAGTAGCTATCAGAAAACACATTAGAGAAAGGTGTATGGAAATGGTGGTAGCAATCAAAATCAAGCTGTGTGAAAAGAATTCTATCAATTAGTCTAGATCCATTTCACAAAATCTGTGCTTCCTAAAGATTTCTGTTGGTAATCTTAACCCACAACAGGTTGTTGTGGTATAATTGAAATATACATACATCACCAGGCTAGTATGAGTTTTCCTTTCCCTTTTTTTCCCCCAGATGTGGATTAACGCAGTTAGACAATATATTCCCTGTGAACTATGAGTTATCTGTCAGCAGATACTGAGAATAAGATGAAGAGCAAGGACTATTTTTAGTGTAATCAAACAGCTTAATTGAGTTTGGGATATTTGCTTTGAGTTGGGTACAGTGGCAGGAAAGATTGTAGGGAAAGCTGAACCTGCCTGTACTAAAATTTGCCCTCAATATGGATGCTCTTACAAGGACTGGATAGCTGCAGAGGACTCACTTACATTGTAAAAATATACATGATTCATTTCAATTGGTCTTTTAAGTTTTTAAAATCACATTTGTCCTCTTGCTGCACTGTTTTTGCCAGTGTAAAGATCATAGGTTTTATTTGATTATATTTTGGTAATCTGTTAAATGAGACTGGGTCACCTTGCACCATGCAACATTTCACTTCACTGCTAAAACTTAATGCCATCTTTTTATCTTTCACTGAGTGGATGTCAGAGGACACAACATTAATATAAGACAGGCATCTCTAATATTTCATGAATGGCCTTTTAAAAAAAAAACCTCAAAAAACAAACCTAGGAAGTAAAAATTGACACTACGGTAGTGAATTTAGTCACCCTTCTCAAATGTTGAATGCTTTTCCATTTATGCATCTCATCTTTTGCAAGACCTATTCTTTGTCAGATAAGGCTGTTAAAAAGCACAAGTGGTTTCCTTAGATTGAATATATTGTTTTCCTCTTGGGATGGGGGATTGAAAGATTTCCATGAACAAGTGGTCAAAAACTGAAGATAATATCCCAAAATAAGACCTGTAGCTTTTTTAGTGGATTAAAGTTCACTATTAAAAACTGGAACACCTGGGATTTGGTGCCTATTTTGGTGCCTTTTTTTTTTGTTCACTTCTCTTTCAGTGCCTTAAAAGTTAGTTTATACTTTCCAGCTCTATAGGGATATCAGGTAGGTTAAATCAGGACCTGATAAAGCATTCTAAATAAGTGCATGCTACTAGTAAATTATAGAGTATTTGCCTCCTTTTTTTGTGTGTGTTTGTCAAATATACTATTCCAGAATCATGTGGCAATATATACAGATGTGCATAGCTATGTGTATATCCATACTTTTTTTATGTTATACATCTAAAATTTATTTAGATGTATCAAAATGTTGGGTTAGGTACAGCTTTTTGTAGCAGTATCTCTTCATGCTAATTTTTATATATGGTAGAAAGTACTTAATTCTTACCAGCTAAGACATGCAAGATTGATGTATTTTTTGCATTCTCTGATACTTAGGGTTAGGAGAAGTCTTGTAAAATTCTGGATGTAATGTCTAATCCTTAACTGGACTAATTGTGCCATTAGATTAAAGCATTACAGAAAGGGACAGCTATGGTGCTGTGCAGGACTTGAGCAGAAATAATCATCTTATAGTCCAGATCATGTACCGAGAGGATGCATTCATGTTTCAACTTTAAATACGCATGTCCAAAACTTGGTGGAGCTACTAGTGAAAATTGGTATCTAATTTATATGTAGTAGTTTGGGAAAACATGAGTGGGAGAGACCTCTAGGATCATCAGTCCAGTCATCTGTTCCTGCAGATAGCATGCCATATGATTTCTTCCCTAAATTTGTTGGGTTCCATAAATTTACAGGGCTTCATGCTTAACATTGATTATTTATTTTTAATTTGGCAAAAATCAGTGTTAATTGCAATTACATTAGCATAGTAGAAAATTCAGCTAGGGATACTGGTTAGGTAAACAGTTTGATCGAGTTAATTCATCCCTAGTTTCTAAAATAAGTGTGCAAAGAGCTGCCACGATTTTGTCCCCTCCTCACGTTTCTGCTGTCATTTAAGTTCAGAACAAATACAGATCTGCCCTCAGTATTGTCCACCCCCTCTCCCCCCAGTCTGGTTTTAACATGGTTGTTGATTTCTCTATAAAACATTGACTAAAATAGGTGGCTTTCCAGGCAGATGTTTGTGAACTAATTAGTGACCTTTATGGCAACCAAATGTCACTGTTAAATTTCCTCAGCCCTTTAGACTCAATAACTAGGTGGGTTTTCTTTTGGTTTTTTATGTTGATTCTTTTTAATTCTCATAAGCAAACATAAAAATCTCTCATGTATGACAATATGTAGATTTGTGGCAGTCCTGAGAGGACCTTGGGTCCGTCAGCCAGAGGCTTTATTATGTAATGCTGCATAAATGCTGTATTTTCATCTGTGACAGATATAGTCTTGAACCTGTATTTTTCATGTTACTTAACTGTTTCAGAACATCATGTGTGAGAGAACACATCAAAATGGAAATTGCTTCTAGAGAGGCAGCGATAAATATTGGTTGGGTATATTGCATTGTTGGGCTCCATGTGTTTCAGGATGTTCTCAATTCTCTTGCCCTAATCAACACTGTAAATACATGCTGCATTTTCTGGTCATCCATTTGGTGGATTAACAATTTGGACCTTGCAGTTCCTACCATATGTTTTGATTCTTTACTGTATATAGTCATGGTTATATAAGAGTGTCCTCTAACAAAATTACTCTGAAACCTTCTGTCTTTTCCTGCTATTCAGAGGAGGGGAAATCATGTAAATTCTGTGCATTGTATGTATAGTTCACTTGTAGGTACTTGAAAATTAGGTAGTTAAACTGAGAAATATCTTTACATTTGCATGAAAGTCTGAAACCCTGTGACAAAGAAATTTGTTATCTTCCCATTAAAATACTGGGATGGATTGTATTTAGTTTTTGAAAAGGTACTTACTGTTTAATCTCCAGCAGAGATTAAAATAGTTCGTAGTGTGTAATTGAAATACACTGAAATACACTATTGAAATCAATGTTTGTGGTGATATATTATGTAAAAAGAAAAAATATACAAAACAACATAGGGCAATATATCTCATTCTGACAATTTTGTGCAGGAGCTTTTAGACAAAGTTGTTGGCATATTGCTTTTTTTCCATTAAAGGATTTTGCTTAAGTCACTTCTCCCTTGAAGTCTTTATAAACAAGTAGTACGTGTCCTATTTTTTATCTACTCTCTGCTTTATGCCATTGATTTAGAATAGAATCATAGTTCCCCACCTTGTCTTTCAAGTGCCCATAGTGCTGTCATGGCCATGAAACTTATTTCGTTTTTGGGCCCTTTATTGTGTCAGTGATAGCACTGTGTTTTGTGTGGAGCCTGAGTACTCTTATGAATGACTTTCCAGCACCAGATATAGTATATCCCAATTTTCTATTGTATACTTTGCTCTGTGGATCAATATTGATTTTAATTAACATCCTAACAAAACTATTGTTACGCTCAAAGGTCACTCTCCCTGTGTACGTTGCCGAGAACTTGGTCTTCAGCAAGTTCCTATCACACCAGACACTGTCAAGAACAACCATAACTGAAAGAGCTTTTCATTTATCCTGAGGCAAAGGCACTGTTTTCCCTTTCTTTCTTCTTCAGTAGATATGCACAGAAGTTTGCTAACTGGGGGGAAGGAGCTGCAAATCTACTATAAATATCAAAGGTGACTTGATAGAGATTCTTGGAAGAAATTTCCACCATACTTGGAATGCAGTGACACTGTTTCATTCAACTGCTTTTCCACATTGCATTACATTAATAATCGCCTTGCAGGTTTCTTGGCAGATGAAGAGAAAGGGAAAGTTGGAGGATGATTTTGAATGAATGAGGATGAAGATGACCTGTTAGCCTTAAAGCTTGTATGAGGTAGTCGGAACACGAAGAGCTGTGAAGTAGGTCAGTACTTTTGTCTTCTTTTTACATTAGTTGTTAGGATGAACTGCTTTTACAAATGTTTAGCTTATATTCACACATAGCACTGGTATTTCTGTGTCTCCTCCTTGACTGTACACTATATGAGATTATTTTCAGCTGTTTTATCCCTTCTGTCATGTAGCTTTTGAAATCTCTTGCGCTAATAAGCATCTGATAGATCTCACCAGGAGTCTTGGCTTTATCTTTAGTCTTCCTTCATTCTAACAATTCTGCCTACAGTACATACTGTTCACAGGGTAGATCCGCATATTGCTGTTCAGCTGCCAGGCTCTTGAGTAATAAACTCTGCATTTCAATTCTGAATGAGTGTAAATTATAATTTTAGGAGTGTTGTTCCTCTGACAGAAGACAGGGTCCAATGCCACATCCTTGACTATGGATGAAGAATGCACAGCAGTCTGGAAAATGACTTTATCCCTGATCAGTTGCTTTCAAAAATTACACCTTATCTGATAGTTCTTTCTTCAAGTAGAAGAGCTTTTATAGTGCTGGTTTTTTGGTTTAGAAACTTGGACATTTGGTCCACAATGCCATTTCTTTCCAAGTTTCTGTAACAGTTTTGCTAAACAAACACGTTAGCATTCAACACAATTTCAAGTTATAAACAACCAACCTGATAATGATTCTATTACTTAATCCAGTTAGAGTTTGAGATCTTTGGTGCTGTTACTTAGACTTGAGAAGTTGAATCCAGTATTGAACAAAGCCAGAAAACCCATTTTCTCTTACTGCATTGCGTTTTGATGTTCAGTTTTTCAATTATTGCATTATTGTTATTTGCCCTCAGTCCCATTAAGCAAAGAGGTAAATTTGATGCCTCTTATCTTTTTCCTTTCTGAAACTGAAATAGGGTGATGTCACTATAGGACACGAAAGAACACAAGCACACACCGCTGCTCTCAGGGTGAAGGAAAAAAGGGAAGTTTATTTTCTGACTCTAACATTTATAGTTTTCCAAAAGTGATAGCGGTTGAAGGATGACAGCGCTACCTCTGCAATGACACTGGTCAAACCAACAGTCCATCAACTCTCTCTTCCTCCATAAAAGAATGCAAAACAATAAGTTATTTACAGAAAGTGTGTGAGAAAGTTCACTACAAGAATGTCAACATCAGAAAGCTTAGAAAATCTTAAAAAACCAGGGTGACAGGATGCCCTATTCCTCCCATGTTACAGTACCCAGCAATTCCAAGCTTTTCACTTGCAGTTTTTAAGCCTTGCAACAAATGTTTCCCACTATGAAGACACAGACAGCATTATATACAGTGGCAATGGGAAGGAACCCCTCCATTAAATGAATTATAATATTAAACTCCCATTAAATAAATTATAATATTAATAACATTGTTAATTATTTTTATCTATTAATTTTGTTATATATGTGGTTTTGGGTAGCACTTTAAAAATTGCCACCAGTTACCTGCATTGATTAAAGAAAGAAGTGATACTGCTGTGTTATAACATGGATTCAACTAGATGCCCTTTTCAGTATCTGCATTATTGTTGTCATTAAATCCATTATTCTTGAGAATAAAACTTTTAAAAATTGTTCAATTACTTAGAACTTATACTTTTGCTTAATAAGTTGCCCTTTATTGGATATTACTGTCAGCCGTGCTGTATCTAGTAAAAATACTGCATATACACCATCAGAAGCTTCAATGTCATTTTATTAGGAGGTGCTGCCTCAGCAGAATGAGACTATTAATCTAAAAGAAGTGTATTTTTTTTCCAAGCAACATAAACAAATCTATCCTACTTAGAGCTGCAGTGTCAATATTTTATACTGCCTGTGTTGACTTATTCGTTGTAGTTTTTGGCATATGGGATAACTGAAGATTCCAATTCTGGCCTTTCATTTTAGGCCAGTTCAGGGTATTTCCAGCCCTTATCTGAGATATTTTTTCAGCCCCTGAGTAGTTTTCACATATAATAAACGTACATCCTGAAATACCCAATGTTGCACTGAACATTGACTCCTTGGTGATGTGGGGAGTAGGCACTCCTCTAAGTTTGTTTTATTCTGAACAAAAGCTTTAGCAATTAAATTTTGTCCAGTATTCTAGAGAGTGTCTACAACTGCTGAAGCTTTTTGAGCTTTGACCTTAGCTTGCAGATCTTCCACTGCTGGAAGAGGAAAAAAAGAAAATATCTACCTGGGAAGGAAGGAGAGTAGGCTGAGGATTTTTAGCAAAGGACAGAGACAGCTTAAGACCCATTTTAGTCAATTCTGGGTTCCTTTCAATACTAAAAAGTTGTAAGGAATTATTCAGTAGGTAATTTTTAGCTTTATTACTTCTATGTTTAGATAATACCATTGTAGGGTCATTATGCCAGAAATATGATCTCTCGTGCTCCCATAGAAAATATGAAGAGTTTCTGATGCAAATACTGGTTGTGTTGTCCAAGATTTTCATTAGAAACAGTTTGCCTGTAAATCATCTGTTCTTTACGTATTTTCCTCATTCCAGAGCTCATTCCATAACATCAAAATACCCATTGTGTATCTGGTAGAGCTGGTTGGTGACAGCCTCATTGTGAAATCAGCTCCTCCACTTAACTTCTTGCCTAGATTTGTTGTTTCTGTTCTCTAGAATGTAACATGTTTGGTTAGCTTGAGCCTTTGAAAGTACAGGTTCTTGCTCAGAAATTTCTGGCCATACTGTATTGCTTTTCACACCACTCTTGTTCCAAATATTATCACCCAAATAAAAATCTTTGCATCTTTTATGTCATCAAAGTTGTTTTGTTGAAGATAGTGCCAAAAATATTCTTTTATGAAGGTGTTTACTGCTTCTTTGAATAATTTTTCTTTGGTAGTGGTACTTTCTTCCTACCATACATACTCTGTGGGTTTTTGCTGATTGTCTCCAAACTCATGCAATTGTTGCCTTTTTTTCCTGCATATTAACCTGTGTATTTCCATATGATAATTGTCAAAGCAGGTACAATTCAAAGATGTGTTTTTGGTAAATTTCAGCTTGTAATTTCTATACTGATCTATGCTGCTTGTAACATTTCTAGTAGTATTTTGAATTCTTTCTAATGCTAAATGTCTGTTGGCTTCTGTAAGTGACTGTCCTTTCCATCAGACTATTTTTGTCTTCAGTAATGTCCACTAAATTGCCCTGGTTGTCTTTTTCAATCCAAGAACATACTAAATCTACTTCTCCCTGGTTTCAATTTGAACAGCTGTCACATGTTTTGCTATATCACACATGTGTAGAGAACAGCATTCTTTAAATCCTGGAATTCTTTCATGTCCACTTTCAACTGAATTTATTTAAAACTGATATGTGTCCTGTGCT
This sequence comes from Zonotrichia albicollis, assembly GCF_047830755.1. Taxonomy (NCBI): domain Eukaryota; kingdom Metazoa; phylum Chordata; class Aves; order Passeriformes; family Passerellidae; genus Zonotrichia; species Zonotrichia albicollis. The sequence goes on from NC_133828.1 coordinate 29,229,057, forward strand.
CAGAGACAGTCCTGACTACCTTTCTGTTTTGCTGGCACCTTTGTCCTGCAGAAGTAGAATTTCAGTTGCTTCTTTGTTATCTTGGGAAGTCAGAGTTGGTTGGGCACCATATTTGCTGGTGGCCATTGTTTGTTTTTGGAGGGGTGTTTTACTTATCTTCCACTCACTGTATGACAATGTATGCAGTGAGACTTAATCACTTGACAAGCACATGAAATCTCCACTTTATCTTTCTCCAAAATGAGGCCTCCTCATCACTCCTGGAGATAGCCTGTTGGAGGGACATACCAAAGACACAAGGGAGGACAGCACAAAGGTCAAGGCCATGATATTATCATTTGTCTGTAGTCTTATTGCCTCTTGTAAGCCAATTGTCATTGTGGCAGTGACAATCCTGGCATGTGGAGGAAAGTTTTCATTAGTTTTGTTCTTTCCCTAATGGTAGCCCACTGCTGTAGCAGCAAAAGTCATTTTGCAGGCTTAGCTTTACCCAAAGTTATTTGCTTTTGTTAGATGATCCACCTATCACTGATTCTAGAGACCTCAAGCCAGAATTATCTGGTAAAATGTGGGCATGAAGAATGCCCAGGTCTTGGTTGAAGTTAGATTTATTAGTTATATTAAAGTTACTTTAGGGATATTTTTCTGCAGGAGAATTACTCTATCTTTTTTTGCAAATACCTTAACGAATAGGAAAACAAATGTGGGTGTTTGCCAAAGAAGATACCAATACTTTGGAAAGTAAATGTTGCAATGAGAAGACATATTAGTTGTGGGGAAACAGCATTTTAATCTCTCAATGCAGTAGCTACAGCAGTTGATTCTTGTAACCTCTGAAAATTAGGAAAGGGGAAATTGTTGAAGAGTGTCTAGAGAGCTCCAGTATAGTTCTAAGATATTCTAGAGTTTTAGAATAATAATTTTAGAATGAACACTTCTATATCTCAGGTTAATAGAAAAGCAAAGAAAAAACCTAAAATACCACACAAATCTGTGATGACCTTGATAATTAGCATTTATAGATCCAAGTGCAAAGGCAGACAGTTCTAAAATGAGTGCCACTAAAGCAGACTCTTCACAGGATTTATTTTAGTTCTTGAATTTTTTGTCTTTTACATTGATTGCTTCAAGTGATGAGAGAAATTGGAAGCATCTTTGTTATTCATTAACCAGGTATTTTATCCTGTCTAGAAGAAAGAGAAATGATGACAATATTTATGTGACCATAAGTAACGTAAATTACCATAAGTAACATAAATATTGTGGTACCTTACTCTGGCTCCTTATAAACCTACCCTTCTGTAATGCTGTGATTTACCAAGACAATAACCAAACTGAAGTTATTAATATAGTTGTCTTTAGGGACAGTGGGTATTAGAGTAAAGGGACAAACATTTCTGTTTGTGAAATAAATTAAACTTAAGACTGTCATATGTATTGTTTATGAAAATACATATTCATATATTCCAGTAGTTCATACAACCAAAACATCTTATGAATGATAGTGAAATAACAAATACTCTGTAGCTGTTATTTGCACTCCTCAAAATGGAAGAGACTGACGTAAATTTAAACTTTTAAACTACCTTTCCCTCTCAAATCTGATTACTATCATGCTCTTCTCTTGGTATCATTCTTTAGGTGGCTTGTTTTAGTGCCCTTTTTCTAGGAATACTGAAGCTGACCTTGCTCTTTAACACAAGTATTTAATAAAATAATTAGTCCATGTTAAAAGAAAATAATCTCGTGTAGACTGTAAAGGAGATGTATTTACTATTTAATGTTAAGGCTAGAGAGAGTTTAAACATTCTTTGTCTATGCTAGAGTCAAAACATATTATTTGAGATGTTTACAGAACTTGATTTTCCAGTGCTTGTTTCTTGCAGAAGTCCAGTTACATCTTGGGGAAGGTGCAGTCCTCAACCATTAGATTTTTCTCTCAAATGGAAGTTCAAGAAAGGTACCACAGGCAAACTAAAGAAAATATTAACCTAAGATATTCTGCTTGGAGCTGAAGCAGATTGAAATTGCTCCCATCTCCAGTGGGAAAGGTTGTCTCCAGTGGATAGACAGGTATTAGGAGTTAAGTGGAGTGAATTTTTTAAAAACTTGGATCTGCACCTCTGCTTATGTCCCTACTTTTAGACAAGTGCTCTTTGTAAGGGTGTAATTTTTTTTCCAAAATGAGAATGCAATAGGAGTTGATAATTTATAAAAGTTAGTTATCATACTCTTACTGATGTAGTTACTGTAAATCACAGACTGGGAGTGATCTTATTAGCGGTTCACTTTACTGTTAACAGACAGAATTTATGTTGGCAAGGTTTATGCACCTTCACCAGGGTTCTACTCTGCTTAGTTATTGCATCTTATCAATCACATAAGAATATATTTAATTTCATAGTGGTGACTTTCCACTATATTTCCTTGTTCATTATACTTTAGCCAGACAGAGAAAATCACCAGTGGTGGCTGATATGCATGTATAAGTGCCTGTGTATGTGTCACTATATACTTTTATATATATATATATATCTCCACAGTTATATATTTGCATGCCTGTATGTACATATCTATAAGTGTGTGTACACATCTGTATGCCAAAGCATCAAATGTACAAAAATCCATACGGTGGGTTATGCTTGAAACCTGTTAATTGCAATGGATTACTGGTTTTAAAAAGGCTTTGCTCGTGTTAAACCCAAAATCTGCCATCAACAGTCAGTATCACTAGTTCTCCCCCCTTCCTCAGGAGTTTAGTGCTTAATGGGATTCTTTTGGCTTTGAAATGGAAGAATTTTATTAGTTGCTAAAGCTGTTCAGTAAGAGGATATTTCAAAAAGAAACGTAAATTGCAAAATGCAGTGGGACACTTACTGAACTGTTGGTATTGTTTTGTCAAAAAATGACTTAAAATGAACTAGGAAATTGCCGAACCATCAAAGTATGGGATGTGGGAAAGTTAATATATTAAAGAAACACTATCATGAGAAGAAGAAGTGCCGTTTTAAAAATGATATTTTAAGAAATTCACTTATACAGAGAATAGGGCAAAATCATAATCTTTTATGAGCCCAATAAAGACTACCTAGCTACTGCCACTTGATACAATACTTTTCTTATTGAACTTATGGAAAAAAATGTACTACAGAGGACTTTTTTCTGCAATATAGATTTAGTTAGCTTTTTAACTTAAAAATGGAAGAATGGTGAGACTGTCCTTTGGACACAGGGTGGTGCACAGTGCCCTGGACCAACATGTGCATGCAGCAGTGTTGATTCATATGGGGCTGGTGGCTCTGCAGGTGGGGTCCTTAGATTTGACATGCTGCTGTTGCACTGGCTTTACTGACTGCCTATGTACTTTGGTAGGGGACTTGTAGTAGTGCTTCCTTTATAGACAGAAATATACTTTTCTTTAGAAATATACCATCTTCAGATATACTTGGGGTGTTTTTGCTTTTGAGATAGGCTGTGTAAGTAGCTGAACAGAAAGTTGATCCTTCGTATTTTATGTGATGTGGCTTCTTGTGACTGGTCCACTTTATAAGAAATTCTAGTGGTACTTTAGAAGACCAAAAAACAAGATGTCATTTTACTTAAGATCACTTGTTAATGTTTGCTTAAATATTACCTCAGGCATGTTGAGTACAGACAAAAGATAAGAACAATTAGTATTTATATTTTGTTTTGTATTTGTGTAGCTTGTTGTTCCTCTGAAAACAATCTGCTGATAGTAAGACAAGGTAAAATATTTGCATTTCCTAGTTTTTTACTTCTTGACTCCTTTCTGCTTCAGTCTATTCTTACATGTTATTATTCATGGTGTGTAAGTCACTGCAAGGATGTGGGCTGTTTAATTCCTAGTAACCTATTGACCTGTAAAAAAACTTACTTTGATGTGTTGGAAATATGGGTTTTCATGAACTGTTCAAATGGAAGAGAGTACTTTATATAAGGAAATCCGCCCTTAAATGGAAAAAAGAGTTGACAGGACTTCCACCTGAAATTGTAATCTAAAATTATTTCAAGCCCCACCTAGGATTGTTGTATCTGAAGCATAATGCTGAAGCTCTTTTGGAGTCAACTGGCTTTGCTTATTTGACAGAATTTTAGAGACAAAGTCTTGTCTATGTTGGTAGCAAAATTCTCATTGACTTCAGTGGACTCAGAGTTTAACTCCTCTCAGAGAACAGCTCTCAGTCTGTGGCTGCTCAGAGCTGCTTCCTTTCCCATGTGCTGCCACTGTATCTCTGGCTTTCCACTTGTCATGATTCCCATGCAGCACAGTAAAGACATTTGCTGCAAACACCTGGATTTTGTCTGAGCTGGCCTCAAAGAGGTTGACAGAGCTAGGAGTGGACAGACCAGATGTTTGACAGTATCCTCTGCACATCTACAGTATTGAAAAAGCATCTCTCAAACGATTTTAAGAGGGAATTATTACATATCAAAATATATTGCTTATGTTTTTAATTGAATTTCACCTATCATGTCACCTTCAGCTAGCATTAAAGAACATGAGAAATCTCATGGTCTGTGCCTGTTTGTACATAGTGGCTGTAGTCAGAAATTAGTTAGAGTACCATTATTAAAGCACAGCCTGCCTCCCCATCAAAAAAGTCTGTTTTCTTACAAAGAGCCTTGTGGTGACTATAATACTTTTTAAAATGTATTCCCTATGAGCCATTTAAGAATAAACAAAGGGTTCAGATGTGTTTTCTTCCTTAGGAGCCCAAGTCTACCTTTTACCCACCTCTGTACCCTGCTCTCTTCTCCCTGCCACTTGGAGAAGAATGTCTGAAATCAGTTGTCTTCTTACTATTTCCTCCCACCTCCTCTACTCCTCTGTACCCAAGTGCCTCCCAGAAGCGCTTGAAATCTTCTCTAGGGAAGGAGAATCCAACTGCTTTGGCAGCCTGCTGCTTTAGCAGCTGAAACCCAACTCTCTCCTTTGACACAGAGAAAGCAGGTGTCACTCATCAAAATACATTCACTGTAGTAAGCATAGGAAAATGAGCCAATGGGAATGTGATATTGATACCTTGAAGAACTGCAATTATTATTAATGCTGCAAGTGCTATTTACTTGAATGTTTGACCAGGACAACATTGCTAATTTCTTTTAGCTCAATGTGAAATTTAGACTCTAATTGTTCTAATTGGCAGAAAAGGGAAACCTGCCAAAAATACACACTGATTTACCTCACTCTTGATTCTGTTGACATCACTGAAATTGCATAGGATATTAATTGTTAAAGAAAGCTACTTTGGGCTCAATTTCTTTCTGCAGGTATCTGTGTCTGATGTAAAAGCTCAAAATTTCAGATCCTTGAAGTTTGTGCTGTGAAGCTGATGAGATGAAAGAAATCCGTAACTCATCTTTTGCAGCTCTACAGTGTCATGCAACTTTGGGGATGGTGGCTTAATTGAGCTTTACAAATTAAAATCACAAATGAGTCCACTAGAAAACAGCAGTAATGGTTAAAGGAAAAGGCACCTCTGAATTTAATGTGGACCATATAAGTATCATAGCCTACAGAAATTGCATATGAAGTATCTGGAGACAGTAGCTCAGCATTGAACATCTTCAGACTCAGACAATTATTGAAGACTATGTACTGACATGAGAGAGAACTGGTCTAATCTAAAATCCATTAGGCTGCCAGATTTATCATTAAATCAGGAAATACACCTCTTTGGTCCATAGACTGGTGTAATGCATGGATGGCAGAGTGATTTGAGGGAACCTCTCACTGCCATGAAGGTATTTATCATCATAATAGAGAAAATACTGAAGGCTCTCATGAAATGTGCAGCAGAGACAACAGTCTTAATGATCCTGTCCCCTAAAATTTTCCAAGAAAAAGAGATGGCAAATACTTTTGGAAGCAGCAGGAACAAGGGGAATGGCTTCCCCCCACTTTGTCCTTCCCAAGAACATACCAGCCTCTTAGTAAAGAATTTTATTGTGCCTTTTACAGAAACCTTTGCCATCTTTAATTTGCAAAATTCCTCTGTTTCAAATAGTTTTTCTAAGAAGTGGTGGGTTATACATGGCCTGTTGTATCCCTTTGCCATGTATGAGGCTCTAAACATATTTGCACGTGATACTATATTTCTAGATCTTTACCTGAGCAGGCATTTATAAAAGAAGTGATTTTTTTAGAGAGAAGTACTACACCTATGTGTACAGTGTATGTGCAACACTACACTTTGTATTAGGACAAGTTTTCACAATATTTCATGAACAATCACCTGACTCAAAATGCATTCTAGTGCAGTTTGTTTAATTATGTGTGTAAGCAGAAGGCTGGCAAGATCCAGGAAAACATTTAAAAACCTTTCAAAAAGCAGAATAATGTTTGAGCCAGGCATCTTCCTGATGTCAGTTTTTGGATAGCTGACTCTAATGCAGTGGTGCTGGTTAGTGATACTGGTGACATTGGTGGGGTTATGGGCTGTTACCTGAAGGTAAAGGGATAGAATTCATGGTAAGAGGGTGTACTTTTTATCAGTTAATGCCTGGCTGCATTTTTTCAAGTGCTTATAAAGCAAAAGAAAGAATTTTTGCCATGGGTTTGGTCAATGCAGAGCTCAAGATCTCTTAAGACTGAGTCTGAACTTAGCCTATTAACATTATTTGCATTATTAGAAATAATAGAATATCAGACAGCTGAAGCAGTGAAAATTTTTATAATTATTTATGCCATATATGTTAACATATTACTCCATTTTGATATGACCTCTGATCAAAAAGGTTGAATTGTAGTGAGTCCTTGTTTGCATACACATACCTACTTTCTACATCTTTAAATATCAAAGTTTCAACATAACTTTTACTTTTAGATTTATTGCAGGGTCTTGTCTTTGTGGCTTATGCATCTCATACTGTACGCTCTTATAACCCAATGGGCATGTGAGGTACTATGGCTTAGTACTTTTTCTTTTCAGTTTGTCCTGTCTTGCTTAAGCTCTGGGTGAAGAGGGGGCACGTGGACAATGACACTTGCTTAACTTGTAAAGTCAAGGTAATTTGATTGTTTGGCTGAGTGTTATCACGGCAAATCAGTGCATCAGTTGTCAAGACAAGATCTATCAAAGGACAGACATTCTTGAAGTAACTTTCCAAGTTTTTTTTTTTTTTTAATTTAGTTTATTATTTTTGCATTGTGTTTTAAGGCATGCATGGCAATGCTTTGGTAGATCACAGAGCTGACATTGGGGGAAAATGAAGGAAGAGGGTAGAGGATGTCTCTCCTCTGTCTCCTTTTTCTGTGCCACTCTAAAAACTCATTTGCCTTCCTTAGGTGGTTTTGTCAACCTATACAAAACCCAGTGCTGGTGGCATCACACAGTGCGCAGGAGAAAGAGCCTGTCTTATTCCTGCTTAGCACTGGATTCACACCCTGCAAAGAGTTCTAGTTGAAATCTGGCCTTTGAGAGCTGGCCTTCTCAGTTGGGGTGGTAGGGAGGGCTAGCAGCTTCCTTGGCTGGAAGGCATCAAATTGAATAAACAGAAAACGGGGGCCTGGAGAGTGGGAAAGCTCTTGATGGTGATTAGTTGTCATCCTGCTTGTCAGAACAAATGAAGAAGAGGAGCACAATGTTTGCACTGTTTGAACAAGCCTCAGAGAGCAAATTAGATGGTAAATGTGATCATAATTTGCCTGCCTTTCTTGAAACTCCCAAGGTGCTATTAGTGTTTTTCTTTTTTCAGTAAAAGAGCTTTAACAAATACATACTTCTGTGGAAACTGAAGTGTACCGAGGTTGTTTACAGGGTGGTGTGCGAAGATTTCTGTGCTTTACTGATAGTGTTTACTGCATCTACGTGCTGCAGGCTGGTGCAAGGTGTGTATGCCAATAGAAAACATAATGTATTTCAATATTGCATATGATATGGAAAAAAATATGTAGACAGCTATCTATACACATATATATTTGAGATGTATGCATATATAAAATAAGCTTGTGCCTGAGCTTTATGTTGCACTTGGTTGAGTACTGTTGATAAACCAATTATGGTATTTTTGGAAAGATATCTGGAATGTAAATTCTTCTGTCCTGTTATCCTGTGATAATGTGCAGTGGCAGCCTGGGCCCCTTGCTGAACTGTTGGCACACCTAAGGTGACCACAACTGTTACTAAATAAGAAAATCAGCACTTCTGTGTTCTGTGTATATAGAAATGTGGAATAACCTGTAGCATTTAGATAATGAGTTTGGGGTGGAGATGGAGAAATGCTACTTACAGTTTATTTTACACATGAAAGTATTTCACACATAGCAGAAATCGTTAGTGTAAACACGTATCAATTAAGAGAACAAGTATGAGCATTGTTCGAGAATGAGGTAAAAGCTGTGATGTGAAAGACTCTCTTAGGCAAAGACAGATGACTGACAGTGAAAAGATTTAAGTATTTCGATTGCCTTGCAATGAAATCTGAACTGTGGAAACTAATAAAAATTGACTGAGCTTAATTAGACACCTATAGGTAACAGAAAACCTTGTTTAGAAACCAAGCACTTGAACTGTCATATCTCTGTAGTTACCCAGCCAGACGGAAAAACATCAGACAGCTTCCAAAGTCACAATTTTCCTTAATATATTGCAAAAATAGATAAGCTAAACTAAGCTAAAATAAAATGTAACAATAATTGTGAATTCGCTGTATCATTATGACATAAAACATAATGGCAGGGGAATGTAAAGGAGACCATATTTATTTTTATCTCTTATAAAATCATTTTAATACACCAAATAGTCCAGACTGATCTTGCTGCTCTGTATTAAATTACATTTGCCTATGCATCACTATTCGTCCTTTTATCCAACTTGGTGGAGACTCACTGGTAAGGTCCTCTGCCAAAGGGCCAAGGCCAGAATGTCAGCATTGCCTAACATAAAAAAAGGGAAATTGTGTCCTAAAGTAAGGAAGTGAACTAGTTCATTTTTGCTGGCTCTGGCTTGCCATGGTGTGAAGAGCTTTAGGAATTGCAGTGATTCTTGGAGTTTCCTGTAGAAATGTGCCTTGTTCCACATCATCTCCAGTAAAGCTCTGTCATGGACATAGATATTCTGTATCGATCTGCTGTGTCTACTTCAGGCAGAAACATGTATTGTTTGTTTTTTTTTTTTGTTCCTGTGTATTTTGGATGAGCTCAGAGTGGAGCAGTAGAATAAATGAAGTGTTTTGCTTCAGTCAGTCACTATAAAGTGCCAGCTAATGTATTGTGAAATACAGGTTGGTAAGAATATTCTTTGGAGGCAGTTTTTTACCAATATTTTAATATACGGAAATTCTAATGAATCTAGTTATGTGTATAGTACAGCTGGCAACATACTAGTGTATTCCATATTAGTAATGCACAGCAACAAGCAATTACATTTCATTTTTCTTTATTGACTATTTGAGGCTTTAAAATATTCATTCAGAAAGTTAATGTCTCCTTTTTGTTATTTTTAAAGGTATGAGTACTTAGCAGGCTCATACACTAATGATTTTTAAACTGTAATAGAAAGCACATAGGATATGAACAGTGATGTGAAATAGATTAATTAAAATCAATGTTATTTCAATGAATACTAATTGAATTATTAATGCTTGGATCAGGGTTTTCCCCCATTTTGTGATTATTCAGCTTGTTGGCTGATGTGTGCATTTCTGTTGATGAAAGCCATTTCTCCATCTTCCTTGGTTGTTTTGTGTTTTTTTTTTTCTTTTCTCCTGCCCCTCATTAAAGGAATATATTATTGATACCAAGTAGGAGATAGGGACTTACTCACAGCCAATTTAATTTTTACCATGCTGCCTCTGTTGTCTTTTCCAGTTGTGAATACAGTAACACACAGTGTGTTGCAGAAGTAGCCTAAAAGCTCTTCAAATGTGCTCCGATCAGCAGTGTGGCCAGCTGGCGTTGGGAGGACTGTGGCGTGAGGCTGTGGCTGTAGCTGGGGGTGGCTGTCAGAAGCTGCCGAGCCCAGGTGCCCGGCTCTGCCTCTGCAAGCCCGCTGCTGCTGGGCTGCCCGGCCCCCGGCCGCTGCCCATGGGCGCAGGGAGTGGAGGGGCTGCAGAGAACCTGCTGCCTTGCTCCCGGCTGAGGAACGCTGCTGTCCTCTCTGCTTTGCTCTGACTGCTATTAATAGCCCTTCCCCCAGGCTACTGGATCATATGATTTCAGTTGAAATAGATTAAAAGTTCCTTTGTTTTGGTGCCAACAATAATGTGATAATTTTTTTGCCAGTTCTCCAGGGTTTTTGTTTTTGTAACTTGAAGGCATAAACTCAGGGTCCAAGGGAAGGATTGTTATTCCATTGAATTTAGAGAATGGGCTCCCCCATCCCCTCATTTTAACAATTGTATTATTAGATAATAGTCTATAAAAAATATGTAATTAATTTCTCATTATTTTCTGCAGAGAACTGTGGGGGTTTTTTTATGTGTGTTTGTGTGTTTGCAAAGAGACAGCATCTCTTGGGGTTTTTTGTATGTTTTCAGAAAGTTCAGTGTTTTAACAACCAAAAAGAGCTGGTTTTGCAACAGTAGTACAGGTAAAATAAAACAACTTCTTCCCCCTCCCCCCCCCAATGACTCCTGAAAGTGCAAAACTGTTTGAAAGGATTCCCGGAGTTGGGGATTGTTAACAGGGCCTTGGCAAATAAGCAGTAATATTTCGGACTGCTATAGAAGGGCTGTAATCATATTATTGAGACCTTTGGCTAAAACATCTACGGCATGAGCTTCCAGTACAGAGCTGTTGCAATACCTGCAGGACATAAATAAGGATAGCATGTTGGTATGAGTCTTCATGGAAGCTAATGCTTTTGAATAGCATTTTTTAATATATTCTTTGCTGGATTATAGTATTATATTCTGAATTCTCAGTATATCTGAGCTTGAATACTATGCTTTTCTAGCTAGCTAGGACTTGGTCTTCAGTTGAAGGTATTGTAAGTCTCGACAGTAATGTGTGATGTTCCTGTATTCAGCAGTATCTGTTGTTCTGTCAGCTATGTGCAGCTTTTTCCTTCCACTGTGAAGCAGCAGTATATATTACTTCAGTTGTTTATTATGTCTGCTGCTTATAGACACTGTATTAACTGGTACTGAGATTTGCATTTCTGTAAAGCTTTCTGTTGCACTCTGAAACTTTACAGATTTTCTATAAACCACAACTTAATTTGGAAGAGTTTCACATCTTACCTATACTGTGGGCCTCAAAACTGGACTCGGTACTCCAGATGGGATCTCTCAATAGTGGAGCAGAGGCTGCTGGCTCTGGATGCAGCCCAGATTGTGGTTTGGTTTCTGAGCTGCCAGAGTACATTGCCAGATCATGTTGAGGTTGGGCTCAGTAGTCTTGGAGGTATTTTCCAACCTAAATGGTTCTATGATCCTGTGATTCTTATCAACCAGCACTCTCAAGTCATTCTCCTCAGGGCTGTTTTTGATCCATTCTCTACCCAGTCTGCATTTGTGCTTGGGATTGCCCCAATCCACATGCAGGACCTTGCAGCCGCAAGTTGCTGAACTTTGTGAGATTTACATAGTCTCACCTCTCAAACGTGTCAAAGTCCCTCTGGATGGCATCCCTTCCCTCCTGCATGTCAACCACACCCCACAGCTTGGTGTCATCAGCAAACCTGCCAAGGATACCCTCAATCCCATTGTATGTGTTGCTGAAAAAGATATGAAACCCCGATGGTGCCAATTCTGACCCCTGAGGAACGCCATCTGGCACTGGTCTCAGCCTCACTTGGAGACTGAGCTGTTGACCGCAGCTCTTTGAGGGCAGCTATCCAGCCAACTCCATATCCACCATGTGTTCCGTTGTCAAATTCATGCCTTTCTCAGTTTAGAGACAAGGATGTCATGTGGAACAGTGTCATATGCTTTGCACAAGTCCAGTTGCTCTTCCCTTATCCATCAATGCTCTAACCCAGTTGTAGAGGACCACTAAATTTGTCAGACATGATTTGCCTTTAGTGAAGCTGTTCTGGCTGTGACCAGTCACGCCTTTATTTTCCATGTGCCTTAGCCTTGCGTCCATTAGTGTCTACTCCAAAATCTTGCCAGGAACAGAGGTAAACTGACTGGCCTGTAGCATCCCGAGTCTTCCTTTTTCCTTGTAAAAATGGGGATTTTTTTCCCCTTTTCCAGACAGTAGGGACTTCACCAAAATGCCATGGCTTGTAAAATATGATGAATAGTGGCTTAGCCACTTAATCTGCCACTTCAGGACCTGCAGATGTGTCTCATCAGGTCCCATGTTTATTCCCCATTCTATGTGAATTTGTATAGGGAGATTTAAACTGGATCCCCAGTGAAGCTGACTTACTGGCTGGAGTGGCTGGAATTCCTTTATGCTGCTCTGCTCTCCTACTGACCTGAGATCCCTCTCCAGGCTCTGAAAATGTCTTACTTCCATTGACATAAAAATGATAGGAATGGTATGGATGTAAGTCCTTCCCTTATTCCTGTATTTTTCCCTTTTTTTTTTCCCCCTCGTTTCTGCCTCTGCTGATTTCCTTATCTCTGTCACTTGGTCTGAATGAGATTTCTGCTATGTCGTGTAACAAGATTTTAGTGATATCTAGCCATTCACCTAAGTAGTTACTTCACATCAAAGATAATATTCTTACTGTGTTTGAGTAGCACTGAACAGCTTGGTGCACTTATCTTACAACTTGCTGCTGCTGTAGTGGAATGGGACTAATCAGATGTCCAGAGGAAAGAATGAGACAACACATGTGGGACTTGATATAATACAGTCTCCTTTATAAACTTCAGTTTCACACACCCATTTCAAATAAGTTCTTTGTAGATACTAACTAAAAACTTTCATTCTAGACTTTAGTCCAACCCTAAGGATCCAAAAGAACTTTTTTAAATGGGCTATCCCATCATATGACCACTTTACAGGCAAAGTATGAATTACTACAAAAAAATCACTCTGCTGCAGTTAGGTAAGATAAGTTGTTTAGATGTATCAAGGGTTCAAAATTCCTGTTTGTGTTTTACAACATTTCTCAATTTATGTTTTGATAAAAGCAAGAGAAAAAAGGTTGTTTAGATTTGACTTCTTGACCATCTACCATAAAACTGTCAGCTCAACTTCAAACCCTTTTTTCTCTTCCCTTAAATTCTCTTGCTGAAAGATACATTTTCATGGCTAGGCATAACTTGTTGTATCCATCTAACTATGGATTCTTCTTCCAAGCTTCATCTTAAGAAGGATGGAATTGAGGAAGAGAGACTAAAGGATTCATCTTGGGGTAAGGGAACTTATCCTTCGGAGTTATTTCTCTCAACTTAGAAGATACTGTTCCCATTGTAATATGTATAAGATTCTTATGATTAGAATTTAATGTTTTAATAGAATTCCCCTGTAGGTTGGAAGGAGAACATATCCTAGATCTTCCTCACTTGAAGTTAACAACAGTCAGAAACCATTTTATGTTAGATGTCTGGTTTTTATTTCAAGGCATAACTGTGTAATATTATTTTTGCTCATTATGCCAAAGGGAGATATTTTTTTTAATATGGTCCTTTGCACTTGGGATGATAACTGTTTCAGGCAGTAATTGTTGGCCTGTTCATTGTCCTGGGCTTAGCCTCCACAAGGAGGCAAGCCTTTCAAACTTGTTGGCTCGTTGGTAGAGTGATTCCTGATTCGGGTCTACAGATTGTGCAGTCAAGACTCTTGGACTTGGGATTTAGTCCATCATACTTGTTTTACATACTTTTATCATACAAACATAGAATGATTGAACAGTATAAAGGAAAATAATTCTCTGTGCCTTTTCTTAGGATGTTCTGAAAGAAAAAAGCTTTGAGATTCATCAACATGCTATTTGATTGCTTCTTTTACCATCTTTTTTGGTCTTCTGTAACTGAAGTAATTTCTGTTTAAAGTATTTTATTAAACTTTTTCTCTCTGAAAAAAAGAGAGATTCCTTTCCCCCTCCTCAGTGTTGAAAATACTGGTCTGACTTGTTGCTGTCTGTATGGGATTGGCAAGACATGGTATAGGTATGCAAGAGAAGATGGAACTAATTACCTGTATTTTTCTCATTTCTAAGCTTAAGGATTGGCTCTATCAAATTTCACCTTTTGTTTATTTACAAAATTCTTTATGTCTTGTAGGCATTTAAAGTTAAGAAAATAGTAGTTTTGTTATTAATGCAAGGGTAAATAAATGGAAAAACACATTTTTGAATAATTCCTGATGGGGTGGCGGGGAATGGAGAGAGTAGACTTGTACATTCTTCCAAGACTTTTTTTGAGAAATAATTTTTCTAAAGTAACTTTTAGTTGTTTCTGTCTCCTCAGCTGTGGCAGAATGCCTGAGCTTTAAATTGCCTGTGGTAAAGAAAGGTGACATCAGGTGAAACTGGAATGTAGCATTGGGTCTAATAGGATATTTTGTGGGACTCTGTGTGTCTGTATACAGACACCAGAAAGAGTAGGAGTCTGTTGTGAAAGGTTTAGAGAATGGCATATGGGCCCATTTGAAAATTACAAGACTAAATTTGTCTTTCAAAGAAGGATATTAAAGGGGTACCTAGTATTATTTCGCTGAGGGGAATGTGTAAAGTGTGATCTTATCATGCTCCAAGAGGCCTGTTTGGACTTTTATGGTTTGTGTTTTGCTTTACTTTTTTTCTTCCTGGTATGATGTGGTTACTGTGTTCAGAGTCGACGAAAGAAGTTAAAGGTTGTTAATCATGTTACTGGAATGAATGAATGAATGAATGTGAAAAACAGTGTAGTTTTAGGGCTTGGTTACTGATTATAACTGAATGGCTTCTGTCAGAATATTGAATCAATATTCTGGGTCAGAGACTGCAAAATGATTGACTGCCAGTTTGATTGCAGAGCCAAGATGGCCAATACAGCAGGGGAAAAGTATGTAATGCACAGGCAAAAACTAAGAAGTGAATGAGTAAAAGAAAAGATGCTCAAAAGATGCTTCCCTTGGTGGCCTGGTTTCTTCTTAGAAATATTCTACATATATGCAGCTGCCAAGTGGAGACCAACTGATTAAAAAAGGATTGGTTTCTGTTTGACCCAGTAGGAAATACTCTTTAAAAGACAGAAATTGTGTAAGCATTTTCTACATCAGGAATCTGAGCAGATGAAATTATACCTCTAGATGATTCAGCATCAGCAGCTTTTAAGTCACTGGGGTCATTTTGTCTTTGCTTGGAATATGATCTGTTAAATTTTGATATGTTAAATTCTGATATATATAAACATATTTTGATAAGTTAAATTTTTGCTCCATTTATTTAATTCAATAATCATTTACTGTGTATTCCCTCTGTCTTGTATTTTGTCTGTAAAATAATTAATAGCTGATTATCCTTGACATTAACTGGCATTTGTCTTAGTTTTTATCCGTAGTGTCAGTCCAAATGCTTGTAGGAGTTTATTGATACCATAAACATTTTTGTTCAGTCACCAAAATCCTTATTGGAAGTTGATAGATAATGCTGTTTCTGCCATCATGCTTTCTTCAGCATCTCGGTTTCAGATGACTTATAAGTTTTCTCTTAGTGACCAGAAGTGAGGTAAAAATTGTTTATCTTCTTTTAAAGGGTGCTCAGGGAATTTTCTCTGAAATACAGTGAAATCTCATTTCCTTCCCAGACTTAGTTGTTCACAGTATTCAGATATCCAGTGGAAGGCAAAAATGTTAAGGTGTACTAATGTAGCACACCTGCTTTAATGTGGTTCATAGTAATGGTATAGTCAGTTATGATCATATTTATTCTATAGTTTTTCTCTGATTGTCAAAATTCTATGCTGTTTCCTTGGCAGAGAGACTTCTTCTGACCAACCTTATTACCAGAGTATATTTTATTCTTTCATTAGAATTAGCTTCTATGATAAGGTTGGTGCAAGTCTGGAGGAGAGTTGTGAAGATTATCAGTGGGCTGGAGCACCTCTCCTGAAGACAGGCTGAGAGAGTTGGAGTTTTCATCCTGCAGAAGAGAGGACTCCAGGGAGACCTTAGGGGACTTTCCAGTACCTAAAGGGGCCTACAGGAAAGCTGTAGAGGGACCTTTTACAATGGCATGTAGTGACAGGACAAGAGGAAATGGATTTAAAGAGAGCAGGTGTAGCTTAGATATTAGGAAAAAATTCTTTACTGTGAAGATGTTAAGACACTAGAACAGGTTGACCAGAGAGGCTGGATGCCCCATCCCTGGAAATGTTCAAGTCCATATTGGATGGGGCTTTGAGCAACCTGGTCTTGTTGAATGCCTATGCCAGGGGGATTGGAACTAGATGATCTTTCAAGTCCACCTCCTACCCAAGCCTTTCTATAATTCTGTGTTGACAATAATACTATGGATCTGGTGAAAGCATTACAAAATTTTCAGCAAAGGTAGAATCAAGTGCGTCTGGAGATGTATCCATCTGCTTTCTTCAGTCCAGTGAAAATGGGAGCACTGCTGTTGCCAGCAAGCTTTCCTGTACAGACCTCTGTCCTTCTGGAGCAGGGGCCAGAAAAATGACACCAGGTTCATTCACCAACTCATCACACTGCCCTTGAGGAACTATTACAGCTCAACAGATTAATCAGATAGATTAATACTCCTACTCTCTGGTGATTACCAGTGATCTGTTTTGATGGTTCTTATTCTGGCACTTTTCCCACTGAAACCCTTTTCCGTGTTAAAGTGGAACTAATTAATTCTAGGGCAATGCTTTCAAGTTACTTTCAGGTTAACAGTTCCGCCAGTTCATGTGTGGATGCTTGAAGTTCCACTGAGATAAACCAATTGTCCAGACAGTGTAGGAAAGTTACCTTGCCACTGGATATGTAACCTTTTAAATAAGTGACATCATAAGTAGTTATAGTCTTAAATGTTTATGGTTCTGAGTTGCGGGGTTTGGTTTTTCTGTCATGAAGATGTCATGTTTGTCTTTTACTGAAGATCACCTGTATTTCTTCAGCAGTACTTTTAGGCAGACAGCATTCTTCTGCTCAGGGATCATAATCTGCCACGTGCTAATAGCACATGTCACTCTACTCCAGAAGTGGCATCATTGTGGTGACCACCTTTAAACAGAGTATCTATCATATGATAGCAGCTGAGAGGCATGAGGGTGACATACAACATTGTACAACAATAAAGATGATACTGTGGGATTATGTACAATCTTTAGTCAGGCTGCCCAAGCTCTTTTTGCAGAGACAATAATATAGATGACACATTTGTAGCAAAGTAAGGAATAAACCTGCCCTACTTCTGCAATTATCAAATAATCAAAACTTGTGATTGTCAGATAATCAAAATAATTACTGCACCTCAACCATAAAACTCTACATTAAGGTCATTAAAGTGTTGATTTTTCATTTTCTTTTTATTTTTTCTTACCAAAGTGGACAAGATTCAATCCTGTGTTGAAAATATTTTCCATTGTTATATTATTCTGACAGCCTGGCCTAAAGTTCTAAAAATGAATTGTTTCTCTCTAATTTTTGAAAACCAGCTTTTAAAAATATGATCATGAAAAATGTTGTCTTTTAATTAGTTCCAGAGAGAATGCAATTGAGGAAGATTTTACCAATATGAGTCTTCTCTAAGGAAAAACATTTTAAAAGAACCAGGTTGGCAAGCTGCTGTCTTGATTGCTAAACCCAAATTCAAAAAAGTTCCAATTTGACTTTAGGGTAGTCACATTCTTACACACAAGGTTTTGCAGTGATTTATATACTTATTTTGCCAACTCAGTTGTGTGATGTTCATATCTTGAAGATTGAACTCCCTAGGATTAAGCACTTGGTGGACTTGAGCACGTCTTTTTTCTCTCAGATTTTGGTCTTACTTAATTTGCTACTGATTTTTGAATTTTTTTTTTTTCTTCATTGTGTTCCCATTAGATTTATTACTTATTGTTTTCTTTTTTTTTTTTTTTTTGAGCATATTCTACTTGGAGCTTTTAGCATATTTATTCTGTATTAGATATTAGGCTGACAAAAGTCAACCCCAAAGGGACTCTGCCATTTCCAGTTGTGTCTAAAGAAATCTCTATGCAGTTGTGAGCAGGAGCTGTCCCCAAAAGCGCTGAGTTGATCCCTGTGACTGGGAAACTGTGTTACAGTGGTTTGATGGTTTGTCATAACTGAGTAGCAAAAGGACATAAGGTCTTGAAGATGAAATATATGGTCTTACAATTCAGTCACCATATAAAAGGGTATTCTAGAGAAAATTTAGATAAAGTGAGGAGATTTAGTCATTCCTAATATCCACTAGAATCACAGCAGTATTTCTAGGTTATGTATTGTTTGAGGCAAGGCAGGGTCCATTTTTGCTCTCAGTTGTGAGGGAGTAATATACCCTAAGGTGCATAATGCCTTCTCTAAAAGAACCAAAACCTGCATTCCAGAAAGAGCTTGGATCATTTTGCAAAGATGGTGACATTATATGTGGCTTTGTTGACCTTTACCCCTCTGGAATTATCCCAAACAATGGATATTTCCATGTTTTATCTCTTCTCTCAGGTAATAGCCGCTGTACTGTCTTGCATATTGCCTTGAGATTGTTTCCTTGCTTCAGTGTGATCCAGCCCACTTTTCTGTTCTCACAACTTGTAAAAATGGCTATAGTCCAACAGAAGCTGAATAGTCTCCTAAATCTCCTGGCAACACTGCTGGGAGAAGAGATCCAGTCATTGTACTTCTTGCATCTAGTATCAGGCTGCAAGGGAAATAATAGCACAGTGTATGATCCAATGGGGAACCCAGTGCATAGCTAATCTGAGCTACTCTGCTGTATTTCTGGAGTGATCAAGTATTCTTGAAGGATTCACAGAAAGCAAGCTGGTTTAGAAGGGACCCCAAGCTTTTACTCAGAACATGACTAATTTTAAATTAGATCAGCCAGAATCTGGTCCTGTTGAGATCTGACATTCTCCAGGAATGGAGGTGCCCAGCCTCCCTGGGCTGCCTGTCCCAGGGACTAGCAGTGTTGAGAGTGGTACCTGTGCTATGCCCTTTCCTCCAGCATGGCCACCAAACACAGTTTTTTCAGTATATAGATTTGGTGCACTTTACCTTTTATTGTCATAGAGGAACAACAGGCAGCAGGTGATGTATGATTTGCAATATATGATTTGAAAAACAATTTTCAAAAGTACTCTTTTGGCCTGGGATGAGGAAATATCTATGTAAATATCATGGTGCACAGTAGTGAAAATCAGGCACCTCTGCCTTTGAGAGAGGATCACTTTGTTTGTTCTTTCTGGAATTGGCACTAATGGAAAGGTGGAATAAAACTGATGCATAAGCAGTAGTTATTTTCTGAAGGGAAATGACAGTAGTGAAACATATTTAGTATAGCAAAGAGATTGCCAAGGGAGGACATTGTTTATTTGAGGTTCTTGAAAGCTATAGACATCAAGGAAGCAGAGAAATTCTTCAGAGAGGAACATGGGAAAGTTTCTAATGGTTTCAGAGAATTAATGGGATAATAAAATAATTAAGAAAGGAGAAATTTCACCTGAGGCTGTCAAATTTGACATAACTGATAGAAGATGGAATTTCCTAGGTTATACTTGAAGAAGAATTAATTCAAGAAGTGTCAATTGGCCAGTAAATCATTTCAGTTGGAAATGCAGAAGAGGTCTGTAGCTTGCACAAGAAAAATCTGTTTGTTTTTGTATGTGAAAAGATCACCACATAGTATGCCAAATTCTGTTTAAATGTTGGCAGACAGGACTCTCTGAACAAAGACCATTTAATCACTTTAAGCACAGGCATCTTGTGGATTACTGTGCAGTGTGAATTTTATTTATTTGTATTTCAGTTGCTTTCTCTCTAATTTCGAAATGAATTTTACAAATGTTCTTTTTCTCTTCTATAATTTGTATTTTATTTTCTCAACTTCATGTTTTTCACAAGCTAAAATCAGCAATAAGGCAAATATTTGGCTAAGAGCTTTAAGTGAGTCAGTCTTATTTCTGGATATCTTTATTGCTACCCTCTGTATTTAATCTTCCTTTTATTCCCCGTCCCTGTTACATTTCTATCATCCAAAAAAAGGAGTTAAACTGGATGGGATATGGGTGAATTTTTCAGGTGTTTTCTCTCTTCAGAAGGGTTGCAGTTGTTTTCATTTTGTTTCTGCTTTTTCAGATGAGAAAGTACCACAATACAAATCTGCAAGAACGATCCCTGTTTTTCTGTGGTGTATGTGATATTCTGCAGCAGAGATAATACTATCAATACAGTGCTCCTTCTATTAGTGAACTAAGATGTTGGTTATTTCAGCTTCTTGTCTGTGTAGTTTTTCTGCAGTTTCTGTTGTGGTCCCAGACTTGTGGCAAGAGCTGAGTTTGCCACTAAAGGGGATCACATCACTGGTTTAGTTTGGAGGAAAGGTAATTTCCAAACCGTTTTTACTTGATATTTTACTTATGTCAATTTGTAGTAACTCAGAGAGCCTACTGGATTTTGTGGAGTCTGCTGTGTTTACAGTTGGTATCGGTGTTACCAGTAAGTGGCCAACAAGGCCACTGTGGAACAGGAGTGACATTATCAGTCATCTTTTCTCCTGTCTGGACTTGCAGGCAGGAGAAGCACACTCACTTGTCTGAGCTAGTGTAGGAGGTTGTATGTGTACATAGATAAGAAGAAATTACCTTTATTTATTTATGGGGAGAAATCCTTCTTCCATTTGAAACTGGCAGGCTGAGCAAAACAGTTGCAGTTCTCCTTCAGTAAATGCAGAATTGACGCCAGTCTTGCCTCACGCAAACCTTTAAGCAGTCATTGCAAGACAAGGCAATTTCTGTTCACTGGCTGGTTGGCCGACTTGGATATGGTTTCAGCTGCCTCTTTGAAATTCCCATTAAAAATTTTTGAATTTAAAATGAGGCAGCATTTTAAGGATACTCATTTTTGCAATTGTCCATTGTATTGGTAAGGTAGAACAAGTATTGGTAGCAATTTTGTAGCAATACTTTACTTTTCATTTCCTTACTGTGCAGTAGGATTCATTCCGTTCTGTGGCATTCTCTTCTACTTGAAAAGCTTGACACTAAGTGGATATATATTTTTAAATATAGACAGGAAAGCTATTATTTTTTATTTAGCTTTTACTGTGTAATGGAATTTGTGACAAGGTTATTTGCTTCAATATAATTTTGTATACTGATTAGTGTACTTTGGAAAGGGCCTTGAGGCGTGTTGCACGAAAGATGCTATATAAGTAGGGAATGGAAGGGTAAACGACCTTCATTTAAATGCAGTCAAGTAATCATTATCAAAGTTTTAAGCAATTTGAACTGCCTAACAGGAGGTATGATGACAATAATTGCCAATGTCCTTAAAGGACAGCTGTACCCATTTGATCACTGCCACATGCTTGAAGTTCATAAAAAGAAAACCACTTTGCACAATCTCTATGTTGTATTTGAAGATAACTGTTTTAGAAGCAAACAAACAAACCAATGAGAAAATAAAAAAAAAACCAAACCAAAACCCAAACCTAAACAAAAAAAAAACAACCAATGAAAACCCAAAAAAACACCCCAAACCAACCAACAGAAAAACATATATTTCAAAATTGATATTTTGAAGGGCTCTGCATATAAATTAACAGAGTTATACCATCCAGCAGTGTAGGTGCCAACACCAGAAGGCACGAGTGAATGATGAAGTTAAAAGAAAGAAAAAAGTGCATTAATGTTTAAGTAGGAGTGAAGCAGGCAGTGTATATCTAAGAAGGAATGGTTCTGCCATGCAAATGAAAGGAATGCTGCACTCTGCAATGTTGTTCTAAGCTCAACCTTTAGGTAACTTGGGTCAAGGAAGTGAGTTATGCTGAAGAACTGAGACAAAATGTATTCATATTTCTATTTACTCTTTTCCATACCCAGAATCATCTTGAAGTACACCCCCATATGGACATGCACAATCAAAAATGGATTTTGCCCATTTTCTGAGGTGCATATAATGGAGCTTGGAACCAATAGTTCGTTTCTTAGTGTGGCTCTGTGCCAAGTTAATATTTCCTGTCTTTATCTTAATGTTCTTATCACTGGCCTAGTCCCATCAGCTTTCCACAGGCCAAGAAGAGCTCTGTAACCCTTCCGAGATGGGTACATAAAACACATAAGGGCCTAGGGAATCTCTAAGTCCAGTCTGCTACTGTCACTATATATTATAATATAAAATGATAAAGCTGTGTCTTAACATGAGCTAATTATTTTTGTCCTTCAGGACTCCAGTTGGCTGTTCAATAATGTTATTGCCCTGGGAGTTACAAATCTTCTAATTTGCAGCATAAAAATATTTATGGCTGTTTTATACTTATTTGTTCTTGTGCCAATGTTGTCTTTTTGACTTCAATAGTTCATCTCCAGTGTATATGCTTTGCTGATTATATTTTTACAGTAGAGTCATATTCCTATTCAGTCTTGGCAGGGTAGACCAAGTCAATGTCTTTTATTCTCTGTGGATGTACACTCTTCATTCCCAGAGTCATTCCTATAGCCCTTCCTTGTCCTTTTACCAGTTAAAATTAATCTTCCTGAATAAAATCAGAATTACTGTTCTTGTGAGGTTTCACTTGGAAATGACATTAATACTATATGGAAAAAAAAATATTCCTGTGTATATTTTGCAACTGCATAGCTTGTCTTCATATTCACATCTAATTAGCTGGTGAAAGTAGATCTTCCAATCAGTTTATACATTTCAGAGTTTTTTACTTTTTCTCTTCTTTGTGCTTATGTTTCAACTTGTACCTTTTGTTTTTTCATTGTTATCTCATAGTTGATAGTACTACTTTCTCTTCATTAACTTGCTTACTTGGACCATGATATTTTACCAGTATGATATTTTGATTTTTCTTTCTACTGGTTATATCTTCTAATTTTGTGTCATCTGCAAACTTCCATTGTATCTTTCTACTTTTGTGATATTCGTACTCAGTAATGAAGTTAGGGGAGTTTTGCAGACTGATCAATGAGGAGTTTCATTGCCAAGCTTCCTTCAGTTTATTAGATGTCCTTTCAATACTGTCATTATATTGCTTTTAATATTTCCCTAACTAATTTACAGTTCTTTTGCTAATTCCTATTTTTCTAGCTGTAACAAGGTAACACACACAGACATATATATATGTATATATGTGTGTGTGTGTGTATATATATGCTGATTTGCAGTTAGATGATTCAGTAATTTCCTTTGCATAAAATCAGCCATGTTATCAAAGAAATTATCTTGGCATGAATTGCCTTACGTCAGCCATTATGAGCTTCGTTCCATTCTTCTGTTATATCTACATATGTATTTTAAGCGTTGAATTAATAGAAGAATTATTGTTTGGATCAATTTACCTCTTCTGCCTCCTTAAATACTGGTGACTTCCCCTCAATTCCTGCCAAGTCCCAATAAAACTGTGGAGATTTAATGAATAATTCCTACAACTGCTCCAGCACACTTCATTTTTTCCCCCCATGTCTATTATTTTGACATGACCTGAGTGCTTTAGCCAACCTATTCCTTTTTATGTTTTCACAGTCTATAACGTCATCAGACACCTCTTTCCATCTATTTTTGTTTTTCCAGCATTTTAGTATCTGTCTTCCAGCCCTTCTTGCTGTTTCAATATATTTTGCTTTCCTGCAATAACTTTATTCACCATGCAGCACTCCAAACTTCCCATTTTGTTTAGGAACACAAGTAGCAGAACAACAAATCTTAAAAGTATTTCTTACTGATTGGATCCAGTTCCCTAATGAGTCTATTCATGAACCATGGTATCTAACTGACAATTATTTGCATGAAAATTATTTTCTTCTAGATGTCCCTCATATTCCCCCTTCTGTTCTTGAACGCGTTATTGTGACTCTGTTTTCCTGATTTTCCCCTTCCTTGAATCAAATCCAGATGTTGAAAATATGTGCTTCTCCCAACAGTCTTCCTTTCTTGTCTAGTTTACCATGAATATATGCGTAGGTGTGTGGTCATTAGTGAAGGGAGAGATCTCAATATAAATTTAGGGAAACAGTATGTAGAATTGTAAATTGTATCGCAAAGTTAAAACTCAAAATTTGCCTTCTGAAAAGTTTTTTTGAGCTTTTTGATAGCTCTTTCTCTATTTTGGACCTTATTTTTTTAAAACTAAAATAAATTCTAGTGAAGACTTCTGGAGAACTTGGAATATGTCTCACTGTGTTTTAAGTTGACCTACCATGTATCATACACATGAAAAAATAAATGTCTAATACATAGGAAATTGGCATAGATATTTCATTGTCATAACTAACTTCATCTCAGTGAAATTCTTCAAAGTTTTGCTGTTCCTCTGCAGTTTCCCAGGCTACATCCATATAAATTAAATGGAGCCAGGGCATACACTCAGGTGTGGACTAAAGACCACTAACCTCCATTCTGTGCCACTTGTCCTCCAGGCTGGGACTTGGACCTGGCCCACTTTATTTGTTAGTAATTAAAAAGTGATTTCTGGAAAGAAATATTTGCTGAGTAAGTTCCTATCTGAATGTCTCACAGGAAATATCTTTCCCCCACAGCTAGATGTAAATAATGTTTGTTTTATTCCTAATTAGTAAGAAGGACTGATGGTAATCATGTTTGGGATGAACATTTATGTCTGAGCTGTTAAGTTTTCCAGCTGTCAGCCTACTTGGATATCAATTGCATTAACTTATTGTGTAGAATGGGGAGGAGCAAGGAAAGTATTTTTTTCTTGAATTTCTGACAGAGAATCACTGTCCCAGGCTCTGTGTGAGAACTGGGTCCTTTAAAATGAAGAATATTGTTCCTGCATATCTGATGAAAAGACATTGTCCTAGTTTTCATTCTTTCTACATACTCTTCTCCACAAATTGTTCATACCAAAGTTATCCTCTTTGTACATTACAGTCTTTACTGTAGGAAAAGATGCTGCTGTTCTCTCTGGACAATCGGGAAGCCCTCTTCTCTGTCCTCTTGAGAAGTAAAGCTAGCCTGTTCTAAATGAACGACTTCTGCATGGAGAGGGAGGAAAAAGGAGCAGTTTCCTGTAGGAAAAAAAAATAAATTAGGATGCTTCTTTGAACCAAACAGATTTTGCTTGAGCCTCCTGAGATTTTCTTACCACTGTTTTCCAATGAAGCTGTATTTACAAGATTATTTTAGCATCAAAACTCAGCTGCATTTAATTCCACTGGATTGCACTTTTGTTACTTTGAGCAGACACTGATGTGTATATCACTTCTACAGTGTTCTGATAGAGATTTAAGAAACAAACATCATAAAACAAACATGTCAGTAAAAATTCAAGTCAAAATGTCTCAGAGTTTAGATTGAGGAAAAGAAAGGGAAAGCTAACAAAAGAAGAACATATGTATATTTTTAGCCACAAAAGTATTTTATACATTTTTCTGTGCTACAGTGCTGTATTATCTCATAGAACAGGTGAAAAAAGAAATACTGCTAGGAGTAACTTGTATGAGAACACTTTTTTAGATATAGCTAATTAGCAAAGACAGTTCAGATGCTTACAGAGCTAACACAGGTAATTTTAGTAAGAGAATTGCAGAAAGGCAACAAATAATTAGAGTAATGATGAAATTCTATGGCTCCATTGGGGGTATCGTTTTCAAAGGGAAAATAACCTAATCCAAAGTTAAAAACTGTAGAAATGAAAAACAAAATTTTAAAATGACTAATGGACCTAAAGTCTATGCAATGCCATGGCAACTTTGATTCATGCACAAATAGGGTTTGGAGTCTCCTTCACTGGAGATACTCAAGAACTCTGAACACAGTCCTGTGCCATGTGCTCTGGGGTGACCTTGCTTGAGCAGGGAGGCTGGGCCACGTGATCTGCTGTGGTCCCTTCCAACCTGACCCATTCTTGGAGCCTTTTTCTTTTGAGTTCTTGCAATTGAGAAGATTCATTTGATACTGAAAAACTTTCTGCTGTCTTGTGTACTAGTTTTGCATCTTCTGATGTGTTCAGCAACACTGCAGATAGAGGTCAGATAAATACGATTAGAATTTTTTCACCATTCTCTGTTATATTTCATGTGATTACAGCACAACTATTAGCTTTGCTTCACTGGGAGCTACCTCTGACCATTCCCTTGATCAAAGCTGAATTCCTGTTTTCAAGTAGAGTAACAGCATTTTCAGTGGAAATCTGGTGATGATCTTGAGGAGGACTGACCACTAGGAACTGCAATTGCTCCTTAGTTTGTACTTGTCCAGGGAAAGTAACTGCTAGATTTCTATTATCATGCTTAGGCATAATTTTGACTTTATAGATGGCACCAAAAATGTTGAATATGTAAATGTGCTTAATTTAAATTATAAGTTACTTTGTTGAAGCTGAGTGTACATCTTTTCCTGGTAGTAAACTGTGTGATAAGCGTGCAGAAAAATCTGAACTTCAATTTCCATGTTGACAAATCTTTTCAAAGACTCAGTTGTAGTATGAGTAAGGTAAGCAGTGCTTTGAATAGATGCAGTATTTCTCACTAGTGAAGTGAAAATGAAACTAAACATGATATTTTTCCTGTGCAAATCTCCTAATACTACCATTATAATTGAGATGTCATGAATCAGCAGACAAACAAGTCTGTAGAGTTGCTGTGCATGAAACAAGTTATCTTATTTAGCCACATATTGAGACTAACTCAATTTCTTCCTTGCATGTGATATTTTAGCTAAGCAGTAACTTAATTTGAATACACAGAGTAGTAAACTGCTATCTCTTGGAATCAATTGTACAGAGACATTTAGTCAATGCTGTTTGGAAAGAATAAGTTCAATATATGCTGTCATACATTAATAACATCTAAGTTATTTTCTGAACCAAATGCATTGAAGTGTTAGTGAATGCTTTTCCTGAAGTATCTGTGAGCATTTTCCTTTAGACTGTATCTGACCATTTTGTGGTAGGCTGGCTAGTGCATGGATGGCTTTTATGTGTGAGTGGCTACATTTTATATTACCTAGAATAAACAAGGTTACATCTTAATAATGCTTTAATAGGGGTTTCATTGATTATGTGTCACTCCTGTTAGTTCATAGGAGTTTCTATTAAGCATTTACTTGGGTGCATTTTCTGTGATTATGGCAAGCATTCAATGGTTGGACCTTGTTCATTGTCTCTATTTAGCATTATCATCTTTTTTATCTTTATACATGTTTGTGTATGAAGTGTTATTTCTCAGGGAAGTTTGCACCAGTGAGAGAAATATTTCATTTTAAAAATGGAAGGAAATTTGTTCCCTGTTACAGATCATACTAATAGATATGCATCCCTGTTTATTTGAGAGGATAATTTTTTTCTTAGCCATCCACAGTCGTTTCAAATACAGCATGCAGTGCATCAGTTCTATCAGATACTGTGTGTAATGTGTTCTCATAAGCCTCTCAAGGCACAAATCTTGAATGCACAGGAGTCGTTTTCTATTCTAGGCTTTCTAAACACTGTACTAACTGTACAGACTCTATCAATCTGATAGTTTGGGGCCAGAATTATAAAACATAGAAGTGCAGGGCTGTGTGAAAGGTGAGATCTTTGTATTTGAATTCTACTTGAATTGATCCATAAAGTTATTTTTAGAAGTTACATTCTCATAACATCTACATAATCTGGTTTACTCTAATCTGATTTTTCCAAGCTTTTTAAGCAGTGCTGAAAATTACTTTAGGGAATAGATTTGCTTTCAAACTGAGTTTTCAAAATAAAGTTCGGGTCATTGTGTTCCTTAAGAGATTGGCTGAATGCCACTAATAGTATGTTGTGACTGTTTTTAAACCTGACAGTTGGCTACAATACACTTGAGTAACTTCCAGTTTTATTGTCAAGCCAAGGTATGATTTCAGTAGAGATGGTGTCTGGCATCCACAGAAGATATTATCATCAGTTAGAAATAAGACGCACTTCATCATTTTTTGCAAGTTTGCTTATTATGTTGTGCCCTGCATTTGAATTAAGTTTGTAAATTATTTTTTTTTAAATGTAAGTTTGCTTTTTAGAAGCCTTTGAGGTGTGACATGAATATCAATATTAACAAAGGTCATGGAACACATTCAGTATCCCAGTTTTAGAGATGCTGTAAAAAATATTTTCAGATTAAAATAATTAAAATTCAGAATTAGTCCCATTGACTTGAGAAAAAACAGATTTGTTGACATAGACAATATCCTTTATTAGATTAGTGGCTCTGGATAGAACTGTTGAAGAAGTGTTTGCTTAACATCTTTTTTATAAAAGGCATATTCATTACTACCATTACTTTTCATGTAATATGGATGGAGTCAAAATGAAATTCTGTACCAGCACATTCCTGGTTGCTGAGAGATGCTAAGTGAAGAATACTACCAATAGAGAAAGTGTCACTTCCAAATCTAGTTTTTTAAACACCTCTAGAGAATCACGCCATTGCACAGACAAGAAGCCTTTGAGATTGCACCTTCTCAGGCAGTTCTGTTTCTTCCTGGTTCATGTTAGATTAACAGAATTAATGGGTTGACTTTTTTATCATGCCTTACTTCCCAAACGTTAACACTTGCTTAACTGTGGGTAGTTGATATTCTTTTTTCCTCCATTTTTTTAGGTCTTTAAGAAACTGCTATTTCAAATTACAAAAGTCAACACTGCTTAAAGCATATACATCTTTCTTTTTTCCCCTACAAAATTTCGTTATTGTAGAGTGAGATGTTAGAATGGTGAGTCTTCACAAATGCATACTAATAACAAACTCAATTCTCCTCTGACATGTCCATTCATTTAAAGAGAATAGTGCTGCAAGACAATGGGATAGTTGGGTCTAATAGTAAACTACCATGCTATAGGTGTGTCTATAATCTTGTGAATTTGAGCTGTACCATGGAGGCCTCCAAAACATGAAACATTTGTGAACCAATTTATTCAAGCTGATGAACATCAAAATCAAGAGACTTAAAGCTATTAAAGAGAGCAAAAGATGTAGATTTAGGTCCATAATGAGGTTTTGAAAATTACCAGTTTGAGTCCTGTGGTCACATGTGTGATCTTGACTCTTCAGGAGCTGTGAGCCAGTCTTTGCATGGAGGGTGAACATCTATATGTAGATCTAGGTACCAGACCTCGTGATTTACCAAATGAGATCTTTTATTCTAAAGGACAGCCAACCTCCTGATGCCTGCCTGTGACTGGAGTTGAGGAGGAAAAGCAGAATGCAGGGGCTGGTTGTCTCCATGACTGAGTTTGATTCTGCCCGACTTCTGACATTGGCACAGCCAGGACCTGAAGGACTGCAGGCTGAGGGGGGTGACGTGACATCTTGGTGACAGGGGCAGTGTGGCTGACTGAAAAATTATGTGAAGTAATATGCAAGACTGACTTCCTTTTCTGGCAGAGTGGGAGTTGTTGGGATGCAATTTCTGATGTAAAGTGAGTTTATGGTGGACATGGGGTGTTTGTGCACAAATCCAGGTATGGGTCTGCAAGCCCGTCTCTGGCTACCATGTGCAGCAGCAACAGCAAAGATGGTCATGCATCCCATGTTACAGAAATACATTAAAATTTATAGTATTTATTTGTAAACTCACAGATCATGTGCCATACTGTGTAAAGTGTGATTTTTTTTTTTCCTTCTGGTTTAATGTTCAGAGTTAGTGTCATCCTAATTAGTTTCCACTGACAGAATAAATATTGTTCCATCTGTGCACTATTACAGTCAGCGACTGAAGGTTTGAAACACTTGAGCAGGGGATATCAAGTAGTCTGTAAAGGGACTGGAAAGCAACTCATTTTGGATTATTTTGCATATATCACCATTCAGAAAGAGGTTATGGAGCAATTCTCATTTGTACTGCAATCAGCCCAAAATTATGCCAAAATTTTGTTCCCTTTTTTCAACACAATTTACTTGATAATGATCATGAATAATAAAATTAAAGGATTTCATGCATTGTGATAACTTAAAGCCTTTTTCTTTTTTTTTTACCAGTTTTCAAATACGTTTTAAAAGGGAAGCATTTATTACCAAATAATGAGAGTGGGCCAGATGAACTAATATGCTTATTTATGAGATATTCCTGAGACAAGAGGCAGAGCAACTTGTCAGGAATCTCCTTTCCTTTTCCTGTGCACTTTGCCATGTAAAAGAAAATGCACATTTGTAAAAGGTAACTATTTAAGCCTATTTAAGCCTTATCCCTGGAAATTTCTTTGGCTGTGATAAAAGCAAAATTAAAAAGCAAGTGAACACTGTATTTAGAGTTCATTTTGTTGTTGTTGTGGAGGGCTTTCAAAAAACTGGTCAGGCAGGAGAAACAGGCGCATAGGCTTCTCTGTAAGACATAGAGCTGGCTTCTGTCTGCAAGTCTGTCTGACATTGAAAATATTTCTTGTGAGTAATAATCCTTTACTTAATGTGATGGAATTTTTCCAGTTCAATTTCTTGTAGCTTGATTAAACAAATTAATTTTTACATAAGTGGAAATCAGCACAGCTCTTCATAAAGTTGTTGCTCAGTATTTAAAAAGTAGTCTTAAAAGAAGATTGACATTTCAACTGTTTGAAAAGAGACAACTCCCGGGCAGCATCCTTAGGAAATGCTATAGACTATATAAATCCGATTACCCAAGTTCTTTCTTAGCTGAAACAGAGCAATATGTGATGCTATCTATGAAATAAATAGCTAATACCCCCAAGTATCCAAAAATATTCAGTATCTGCATATTATTCTAATGACTAAAGCTGCCCAATCTCTTTAGATACCTTTTTTTTTTTTTTTTTAATTCTCAGCAACATTAGTGGTAAATGTAAATATTTCATTAGCAGTTCTATAATAAGAAACTTCAATTTGCATAAGGTTGTTATAGTTAAAGAGCATGCATTCAGCTTTGGACAGTAATTGACTGCAAATCTAATTTTCAAACCTATAGAAACCTGTGCAGAGTTCCTGGGGTGTGTTTAGGGTTTGTTTGTTTGATTTTTGGATTTGGGGCTTCGTTGTTGTTGTTTGTTCAGAGTTTGAGTGGGTTCCTGTGGTTTGGTTGATTTGGTTTTCCTATATGTTAAAGTTATGACATATAAAAAAAAAGATGTTCCTGCTCTTCTGTGGTTTTTAACATTGATAAATTGTACATTTTACTTTGAAAATATTGGGTTTTCTCTGATAAAGAATAAAACTTTTGTACACATAAAGGAGGAAAAGCAGCATTTATTGGGAATTTAACAATACAACCTTCATTACTTGAAGCTTGTGTTATTTCCTTAATAAATTTTGCTATACAGATTAAATTATATGGCAACTTTAGAAAGCTAGAAGTTGTAAAAAATATGGCCTTAGAGAAATGTTACTCTAAATCATGTTAAAACACTTAGACTTCTGTCTTACTGAAACATATGTTCTTTAGATTTAAAAAGAGCTAAAACCATGAATATTGGCACAACTAGGAAATTACGTTGTTATCATTGATTGATAGGTAGTTGAATGAAAACAAACTGAAAGGCTTTTAGAAGTAAGTGTGTATTCTGCTGCTTAGACACATGCTCTTGTGTTTACCTGAGTTATAGGAGAGTTATGGAGGTGAGGTGTATTTCCTTTCCATGTTTAGTCGGTTCATGTCAGCGTTCCCACCGTGCAGTCAGTCATAAACAGAGGAACAGGCTCACCCTGAAAGAGAGCGCAGTTTAAAAATTGCACAACTTAGTTATGTCATCTTTACACCAGAAACAAACAAGTGAACAAATGGAAACCCATCAAAATTAAATATGTGCTGAAAGGGCATGCTGGCCTTTAATGTTGACTGTCTGGCAAGGACCCCTCATTTATTTAAGCTTTTTTAAAACCAATTTCTGTAACCAGCTATGCCAAAGAGATGCTCATCTCTAAGAAATAATTTAGAGATTATAATTGGAGAAAGGCCTTTCTCTTCTTCTCAAACCATTTAGTTGATTCTCCCCCCACCCTTTTTTTTCCCCCATTTATTATGTGTTCCCTAAAGGCCTCCTACACATTGAAGTCCACAGTGAAACTCACTAGTGGGGATGAAGCAGAGAAGCCACTGCAGGACTCCCTGTTTCAAAGCTGAACCAATATTCACCATTGACACATTCATTCATCTGTGCAGGGTCATTGGAAATCCTCTTTCTCTAGTTTTGCCTTCCCTTCAGGGAGCAATGCTTAAAAGAGCAAACCCCTGGTGTGAAGAGATAGAAGAATTCTCAGCGTGGCCAGTGGTGCCAGGAATCGAATTAAAGTTGTCCATTTGCAGATGACTGTATACTCAGCTCCCAGCATATTCAGCTGTGGGGCTTGATGCTGACGTTTTATTTGAAATGTTGATGATGGCACTTGGTTGTATAAAAAAAAAAAATTGGGGGCAAAAAGTATTTTCTCAAAAAAAGAGAAAAAATGCTGAATTTCAAAATGTGTGCGATTCCTGCTGTTCCTTATAGGTCTGGAGGTCGTTAAGGATCACATGCTAGGGAGGTAAATAATTACAGAATTTACTTCTTTGGCTAATTTAACACTTGTCACTTATTCTGCTATTGTTGACATCTCTATTTTGGCATAAATCAGATTTTGACATTACTAAACCTGCAATTTTGTTTTTCTTCACACACATTATCTCTTCCATGTGAAAGGCACTGGGGGAGACACGGGCTGCCATGAAATCTGAAATGCCTGCAGTCAACACGAAGAGCCCCTCTTTATTTCAGTTTCATTTCCTGTTAATAGAGATGAACTTGGTGCACATTTGGGCACATTTAGAAATTGTCAAACAGGGATTCTGTAAAAGGAGTTTTAAAAATTTAAAGAAGTCTCTGTCAGTTTGGAGGATGAAAGGATAAGCATAGTTAACCGTTTGGTCACCTGCCCAAATTCCCATCCCAGCAAATATAGTCCCCACACGTGTAGGCGGTGGAGGAGTTGTCGCGGTATATCCCTGTCCTTCGTGACTGGTGGAAGGTTTAATTCTTGTGACTAATTTCAAAGAAATTTCAAGCAAAGGGTATTTCTGTGAATAACGGTGGCACGATCTGCCACCAACATAAATCACAGCTTCTTCAAGGAGCATCAGGAAAGGAAGGTGGAAGAAAGAGTTGGAGGCTACAAATTACACCACTGCCTAATTATGCAGCTTTATTCATATGACTAACGAGATATCCACATGCATGTTAGCAACACAGAGGCCTAAATTATAGACATTCATAACAACTTGAAGAAGGGAGCAGGGGAACTGTTTAAACAATTTGAATTCTCTGTCATAGCAACTTGTGACTCTAGATAGAGCCATCCCAGAAATACAGATTAAATTTTCCTTTTCAGCTAAATCACACAGGTGGTATCTTTAGGCAGTGCATATAAAAGTAAGCTCATTGTTCATCCTGTAACCAGCACAAGTATGGTAGGTGTTATAAAGAAGTAACGTTACAGTGAGATATTTTAATCTAGTTGAATGACCTTACACAAGGGGAAGCATTTTTCCAAGAGGGGCAGCCCAGTAATGAGGGTGAGGTGTGTCCTAAAACGCCCCAGAGCTCATTCTAGCTTATCAACTACTGTTGCAATTCCTAATTTGTGGGGCACTTGTGCTTTTTCTGGGCAGTCTGTCATTTAAAGTGCTGTGAGAGACAGTTTAATCATTTTAAGAGTATGCTGTGTAACTGATCTTAGAAGTGCCCGGTACTCACCAGAGATTTATTGAAAAAACATTTGTACCGTGACTGTCTTTCCTTTGAAAATAGTCCAAATATTAAAAAACGCAGTCATGCTCAGCAGCAGTTTTCATTGATGCATTTAGAGCATTCCTCCTCTTTAGCATCCAGACCTTTTTCAAGAAATGTCATTGCTGGTTATCCTCAATACAAAATGGCCCATCAAACCTACCTTGGTGCAACCTTACCTCTTAAATATCAACCCATGCCCCGTAACCATTTGTTATCAAGTACCTTTCAGTTCAGTCATGGCAAAATCAGTTTAATATATAGAATAATAAAAAAAGAAGGATCAGACTCAAGGCAACTTTTGCCTAAATCAAATATAGGATATTTACTTAAAATATTTTGGATACGTTCTTGAAAAGGTGACAAAAGATCTTTGCAGAATAGTGTGCCTAGATAATTATGTGCCTAATGAAAACTATGAGAAGTTTAAAAAAAAAGGAGAAGAAAATGCTAACAGCTAACAAAAAATTGAGCTAAGTCCATGGGCAAATTTAAGTTTTTCTTAACCTTAGCTTTGTACTTAGAAAATTCTTGAGTATGAGGTTCTGCCTCATTTTCCTGTCTTTTGTGGACTGAAGTTTCTAAAGTCTTCATAAATGTGATTTTCTTGTTCCTGCTGTCTGCTTAACTCTTTATTCCCAATATTAACTATATCTTCAGAGCAGCTAACCCCACATACTGTATGGTAGGTTAGGTATTCACTTGCCACTTAGCAAGTGCACTGACAGACTGAGACGGGATTTCTCCACGTGAATTTCACGTGCCATTGGGATTGAGTGTGTTGAAGGGCTGTGCTGTATCTGCAGTTAAATTCCTGAAGTGAGTGGCAATCACCCAACCTGGCCTTCAGTACATGAAGAAACCAGAAACAAGCTTGATAGGTGGTAGGAACAAGATGCTGCTTTGTTCACTTCAAAAACCTTTGCTGTCCTATTTTCTGACCACCCTTTAGCACTGCTGCTCTTGATTTGGCACAGCTTTAAGTTTGAGATAGAGGACAGTGCAGAAATGCATGTAAAGAATGAGGAATGGGGAAGGGGAGAAGGAGGTCATGTATGTCAGATACAGGAAGAAAGATGCATCTGAAAGATCTGTGTCTGTTGGAGATCTCCTGTCTTCTTGCCAGTGAATAAACTCTTAACATGGCTGGAGTATAAAAGGAATTAACTGATTTTTTTAACATTTTTTGTTTAAACTGTATCATTCTCAAAAAGAAATAATATTTATTGAAATATAGTGTACTACAGTGCAGCAGGAAGGTTGCTGAAAAAAGGGTCGCTTAGAATTTCTCAAAAGGATATGTATACAGGACTGCAGTTGATATAGTCTGCACTGGGATAGTCCAGAACATGGGGGTGCTTTTCTGTTTGTGTGATTTTTCTGTGTGTTAATTCTGGACTAAACACTGACCCATCACTAGAGATAAACATCATCTTTGCTCTGGGAGGGGAAATAAATATGTGTGTACATTTATACGTATGTATATGTGGAAAGAGAGAGAGATTCTCTGAATCAAAGCTTTATAATTCTTCTCTTTAAAATCCACATAAAATACAAATACAGAATCAAAATTGTTATAGTGAGGAACATATTTCCCATCTCATGCTGCAGGGCATAAGCTAATCTGCTGCTGAGATCAGGCAGGAGCCCCCCTTCAACCCTGTGTTGTTTTTCATTACACAACTGGCTGTTTGCATTTTGTTTTTTATTAGAACTAGATTGTTTAATGACAAAGATACAGAGTTATGCTAAAATAAATAGAAAGCTCTATAGGGGAGAAGGAGAAAATACTCAATAAAAAATAAAGACATAGACTACTACATTCTGCTGCACTTACCCCAATCCCTCCAAAGCCTGCAAATGTGTTCCTCACTTGCACATGCATTTGCTTTATTAACCTCCATCCCCCAGAAAAACCTACAGCTGTATTGTATAGGACCTGGTGATGTTCCTTTTGCCTCCTTCATTTCATAAGGAGATATTTCCATGAGCAATTTCAGTTAGGAAAGTGTATACTAGACTACCTTTAAAGAAAGCACTGCTAGGCAAGTCTGTGTGTTTAAACCAGTCTGAAATGCAGGGAATATTGTCTCCCTTGAGATAAAGGATTGCAGTTCTGTTGGACAAATGTTCTCATCTGCTGCAACTCATCTATTATGTAGCTTTTGTAAATGTGTTACAATAGAATAGTAGCCTTGGCAGTCTGTAAACTTGGCTTGTGTGCAGTTGTTTGGACAAGTGATTGCTCATATTGGAACAATTGAGTTTATTTTTGGGTTGGGGGCTGAGGGGTAGGATTTGTTCCTTTGAAAAAGCCAGCAAAAAAAGCCCATGCTGGACATCAAGTGAAACAATTTCATATGATATTTCATCTAAGCTGTTTTCTACTTCACACACACACAAAGAAAAAAAGAAGAAAAAGAAAAGTCATAGATTTATAGAATGGTTTGGATTGGAAGGGCCTTAAAAGTCACCTAGTTCCAACTTCTCTGTCATGGACATGCTGTGCCCTTCCACTGGACCACATTGCTCAAAGTGCATCCAGCCTGGCCTTGGAAACTTCCAGGGTTGGGGCATCTACAGATTCTCTGAGTAAGAGAGAATCATCACCATCACAGTAAAGATCATCTTCCTAATACCTAATCTAAACCTGCCC
The DNA here is from genome assembly GCF_047830755.1 of Zonotrichia albicollis. Lineage (NCBI taxonomy): Eukaryota > Metazoa > Chordata > Aves > Passeriformes > Passerellidae > Zonotrichia > Zonotrichia albicollis. The sequence goes on from NC_133828.1 coordinate 29,265,420, forward strand.
TCTTTCAGTTTGAAGCCATTCCCTCTTGTCCTGTCACTACATACCCTTGCAAAAAGTGTCTCTCCAGGTCTCTTGTAGGCACCCTTTATGTACTGAAAAGTCACTATAAAGAAAGAGAAGACAGAACAGAAATGTGAGGCGTTCTGTACTCAAAGGTACCCTACAATTGTTTATGGGACCTTTTGCTGAAGGGCAAATTGTTGTTGATGCTGGGTCCTAGTTGGAGAAGGTGAGCTATAGTACTGTAATTTAATTGATGGAGAAGAAAGTGTCTATGCTATTTTAGAAAGAGCCATAAATTTTGCATGGAATCGTCTTTCTGCTATTTATGCTGTCTTGTGGTGGAGTTGTCCTGAGACAAGCCACTCCAGGGCTCCACACTGGTTTTGATGACAGCAGACATTCCCACTTAAGCTGTTATCATCTGCTTGGCCCTGTGGAGAGTCCTCAGCATCTACACCGTGGAGGCTCTGGTTGATGGCAGCACCTTAAATATGGGCATTAAGGTTTTTCTCACTGTCCTTTTTATAGGATGCTGCTGCTCTTTCTGACCAATTCAATGTTTTGAGGCAAATTCTGCCTGGATTTCAACCTGCCCCTGTAGCTTCACCTCCTTCTCTGACTTCCTATGCTTTTGCAGTTTCTTATGCTAGTCCATACTCATGTATATATGACACACTATCTCAGGGTAGTAGTGTAAAATTTGGTAGGTCTTAGTTCTTCAGTGGAAACTCCTCTAAAAGTCAGATCAGACTTTTGTGATTGGGCTAAGAAGGCTTAGAGATACCAGGAGGAAAAATCTCAATTTCTGTTGAAAGTCAGGCATTGTTTAGGGTCAGCATCTTAGGTGAACACAATGGTATTTTGTAGACTTGATAAAATACAGAGCATCTGAGGCAGAAAAGTGATTCTGTAACTTATTGTTGTTTTTGTGGTAGTGTTAGGCACAGGGAATACCCTGAAGGTTCCCCCCTGCTTTAATTGTGGAATAAGAAAGGATGGTAACAATAGCTTTATAATAATGCCTGAAATACCTCCTATGGATGCTACATTTATGTCAACCCCAGTCTTAAACTACAAAAAATACCATAATGTATGATATTGAAGGACTTACTGATGAACAATTGATGCTTCAGAGCATCTGTGCTTAGTAAAATCAACAGTACAAAATGCATATTATGCATCTTGGACCATCGGGTTGTCACTCACAAATGATGTGAAGTTTAATGCATTATTCACAAGTACAAGAGGAGGCAGTCCAAAGCAGTTGTGGAGTCTCCGTTATTTTATTTTATTTTATTTTATTTTATTTTATTTTATTGTATTGTATTGTATTTTATTGTATTTTATGTTACGTTATTTTGCAAAGAGCAGGAGCTAAGTATGTGACTTAAAGGTGTGGAGTTTGGAATTGCATAATAGGATAAACAGCAGTCACACTAAAAATGTTGGATCTGAGTAAAATTCAGTTTAGACTTAAGAAACTGGAAGATATTTTGATCTTAAAGCTACAAAAACCCATCTGGGAACGAGTTAAGGGTGTGGGGTTGTGTTGGGATTTTTTTCCTTTTTCCACTTTGTAGTGCAAAGAAGCACAAACCACAAAATCAAATGAAACTGGCATTAATTTGGTAGTCTCAGTTCTCATTGTCCTATTGATTCAGAAAGCTGCAAACAGATACAGAGGCTTAGAGGCTGCATTTAGGGCTGCTGAAGTTTGGGGTTAGGATATGCAAAGAATGCAGTGAGAGCACTCATTCAGCAAGGAACTCTTCTTAACATCTTAACATGGAATTCCAATATAAAAATCTTGGTCAGAGAGAACTGATCTTCATCATTTTGTTAGTGGTTTTATTATTGATTACTCATGTTTATGCACTTCTTTCCAAAGTCTTGGCCGCCAACACAAACCTTGTCCAGCAGAATCTCTAGTAAGCAAAACAACATTTGCATCCTTATGTATTTCTCCTAGTGGGAGAGAAAAAGGTTGTCTCGGTCATTTCTTATTGATAACTTTAAATATTATGTCAAGCTGAAATCAATGGTATGAGAGAACAGGAGCTATTCCTCAAGATTTTCTCTGGATATTTAATTAGTTGGAATTTATACATGCAATTTATTTTCTTTTTTGCCACTTTCAGCATTTGTTAGGTAGTAGTATTGATGGGACTAGTGTGGCAAGGTGTACATCTAGTTAAATTGAACCTTCTATTGATAAAAACTTAGCTTTTGTGGGGGGCTTTTATGAATAATATATGTCACAATATTACATTTTCAAAGCTGTGGTATTCTTTACATTAGGAATTTGGGGGGTTTTGGTCCTAAGTAGATATTAGGACTTGCTAGTATGTGAAACATGTAGGAGAAAACAGCTTTAGATATATATATGTGTGTGTGTAGATATATATATACATTTATTAGAGATCCACAATTTTATTTTGAAACCAAGCAATTTGCTGTTTTTCTCGGGCATTTTAATCTTTTACTGCGGAAAGAGAGCTGACAATTGTTTTTTCAAGTATGTCTTGTTATTGGCCATTTTTGTTCATTATTATTCAGCTGGTGACAACATTTATTATTTGTATATTAATGACTGGAATTCTTAAGAGATGGACGAGCAGTCAAACAAAGCTAGGTGGAATTAACTTTATGCATGCTTTGTAGTTGATACTGGACTCACAGTACTCTGTTCATTCCCTAAATACTCTATGATTAAGTATCATTTATAGACCTAATCCAGCCTCACACAGTCTTTTGTTAAGCAGTTTTGAAATTTCCTCTGGAAATACTGAACCCCAAGTATTTTCAAATATATTTTCATGGGGCGGAAAGTCTATATTGCAGTAAATATCTATCATCACAGCTACCAATTCCTTGAGCTTAATTATGACACTACTAAATGTGAAAATCTATTCAGTGCTAGGAACACTTTTCACATTACATTCACGCTAAAGATTGGCTGTTAAGAGCTCATTACTGGTAGTTTTCTAAAGAGTGGTTTATTAAACACTGTTACCTAATAAGCATCTTTGGTGGTGCAAATTGCTGAAAACAGTAATGAGTCTGATTAGACTTCATTTCAATTACGACAGCTTGTCTACTAGAAAAAAAAAAGAAAGAAAAAAAGGGAAAAAAAGAAAAAAAAAGAAATCTCTCCTTGATGCTTTGGAATCTGGCTACAAGGCATTAGATGGTTTAAAAGGAAAATGCCACCTCTGTGTTTCCTTTCCACAGTTCAGTAATGAATAGAGAGCTGTCCAAGTAACCATCCAATTTAACACATTGGAAAACTAGATGGGCAGCGTTGGAAGCACAATCCTGTTTGCTTAAAAAATTCTACAAAGGCTTTTCAGTTAGTATATCTAAATAGGGTCATATTTAGGTTTCCTCTGCTTCCCTTGTGTAATAATATAAAACTGTAAGAAGAGAGAAAATTAAAATTATTCACTCCTACCTGCTTTGCAGAGGCTATACATTTCTCTGATTAGTATAATGCACCTTTCAGTTGTTATCTGTACATCTTCTGCCGATCTGTAAATCTTTTACATGCAATCACAAAACCCTCACAGTGTTCACAAAACCTCATAATTCAATCTGGTCTTTGTTTTAACTTTTTTTTTTTTTCTGGAGTAAAAGCAACTTTTAATAAATGCTTACTACTGATATCATACTTCAGTGAATATCTGTTTGTTTATAAACTTAATTCTTGATGCTAAGTGATGCTAAGTTTAATTATATTAGTGCTAAGCACTCTTAAAGTATTTCTTGGATGCTACTTACACATTATGGATAAAAAGAGAAGTGTTAATAAAAAATAATTTAAGCTTATAAATGCTGAATACTTGGTAAGATTCTAGTGTTCCTGTTGATAGTGTGTAGCATTTTTAATGCTAAATCTATGTGAGTGCACTTTTCTAATATTATGTAATACAAAATTAGATGGAGACTTTTGTAACTTAAACCTTGTAATAAAGTATTCTGCCTGGAGAAATGGCAGAAGGGGAATGCACAGGGAAGGATGCAGGGCTGCTGAAGGCAGTTTGTTGGACTGGTGTCTCAAAATGTCACTGAAATCAGACACAGTCCTGTCAGTTTACAGCAAATTTTAGGAAGGCTCACATTCAATAAAGTTTGAATGCCACCTAATTGGACATAGGAAATTAATCAGAAACCGAGCTTGTGCAATGAATATCAGAACTCTCTATCAAGATCTTAATGAAATATTTTCTGTGATGAATTTTTATTAAGCACACGCCCCAAACCCCAAACACTGGTGAATAAAATATAATTTATGTAATTAACACATTTTAATGTGGCACATTTATCTCCTTTGCAATAAATTGTAAACTTCAGTAGTTCTTCTGACTTCAAACCAGAGAAGTGACAGAAGAATTAAGCCCATGAACCTGGGGTCTAAATAACTTGCATGTCCCCAAAACCCCTTTTTGGCTCCTTTTTGTGATGTTACCTTTCTCCCTTGTTTTTGACATTCTTACAGTTAGCTGTTATGTATTGTATTTATTTTGTGAGGAGACTTTCATCAGTGTGCATCATCAAACATCAAGTAAAATAGTGGGGAGGAGGGGGGAGCTGGTTTTTTTTAGCAGCATACAAACACAAGTGCTATTATTCTGCTATACAAATGTGTGCCTGTAGCGCGCTTTGAGATGCTAATCAGTGGAGCTTGACTTCTGTACCCTGAAGCAAATTTTAAAAGTATTTCATCATTAGGTGACTACATATGCAATAAGGCTATGGACAAAATTACAGAAAAATAACACAGATTATTGTTATTTAAGCTATCAATAGTACTCAGCTAGTTATTGATACAATCATTGCATGGTTTAGATTTTTGTGTATCTTGAAAGCTGTTTACAGAAATGGCTAAATTTGTGTGATAGCTGCAAAGGAGTGTGACGGTTTATCAGCTGGGCTCTGTAATTTCTTTCTGTTTTTAAAACCAGCACTTTTTTTTTTCTACCCTCTTTTTCTGCTTGTGCACCCTCCCAGTGACACCCTGTATGTCTTTGGACATGGTTTAACTTTTCCTGTTGCAGGATGTATTTTACTTTTTTTTTTTTGAGAAAGGAGAACCAACATCTAGTATGACGAGTTAGTCTCTTTTCCTTACCACTCTCTCCAGGAATATGGAAAAAATATCAGCATACACAGAGTTCAATTTCTCAGTTGAGACATTCTCTCTCTGGTGCTTTGCTGCCTGTGTGTCTAAAATATATAAATAGAGAGAGAGAGAAGGAAAGAGAGAGAGATTTCTATATTTGTCTGTAGAAAATTCCCTGTTCCTCCTTTCCCTGTCCCCCAGATAATTTGTCAAGCCAACTGAACAATCTATATAGTTCCTTTCAAATGCTCAGGAAATAATACAGTAAGTCCCAAACCAAGAGCATGCAAAAAATTGGCTATATTCCATTTTTCAGTAGCTAATTCGGATACATTTTATTGAGTGAGCAAGAAAGAATCTCTGGAATTTGTGAAATACAGTAATTGAAAGGTTTAAGTGGGGGAAAGATTTATCTCAGTTTTTCTAGGATGTCAGTTCTTTGGTTGTGCTTCTGCTTTTAATCTTGTTTCTCTGCTTTGGGGGGAGCAGGAAGGAAAGGCAGGGTCAGCTGCTCGCACAGCCGAGCCGGGGAAGGAGCTGTGCCCAAGCTCTTTTTTCCCTAAGAGCGTGATTAGTGCAGCTCTGATGACTTAGCTTAGGTGTTCCCTACCCTGGGAAGGAAATCTCATCTCCCATGTGGTAACATCATCCCTTCCTACAACAACGTGATCTCCCATGCTGTAATACAGACGTTGTTGTTTGTTTGCGTTTTTAATGGAGACCCCAAATCAGTGTACAGGTTGATAATACAATCCTTGTGCACAGGATCTTCTCCTTGGAAAGGCAGTGTGTGCCAGCAGTAGCTGCTCTGATGCGTAGAGAGAGAAATGTGTGTGATGTGTGTCTGGTACGATAGGAAAAAGGGAGAGAGTGGATGAGCTCTGCTAAGAGCTCCCTGCTCTTAATCCTGGGCCATGTCAGGAGCATTCTAAAGCAGTTTATCTTCATATGTCGTCTTGTATATAAGAAACAACACTAAACCCACCAAAACTCATTTCATATGTAGCTTTTTCCACAGCCTTCAGATCAAAGTTATTTTCTTCAGGCTGGACTAAATTATACACAGGTCCCAGGAGTGAAGGACACTGAATTAATGCACTATGTCAACCAGTCCTGGTTATAGAATATTTTTACTGAAGTGTGAGACGCAACATCTCTTTACTATTTCATTAAAAATTAATGTGCAGATTGCCAAAAAGCATAAATAACATAAACAATTTTTGTGAAAGCTTTGTATACTGTGGACACATGTTAAGGATTTTTTTTTCCTTGAGTATCAGATTACTTCTATATATACATTTAATCAGTATTTGTTCTCATTTAGCTAATTAGCAGAGGTACTCTAATCTGAGTAAAGCAACTGTTCATACCTATCCTACAAGGGTAGGTTTTGAAATAAGTGCTCTAAAAGGAAAGGAGTATTCCTAATTCCAAGCTACAAGATTCCATTGTGCTATTGGCCCATATAAATTTGCTTTTTCACTTATGTTAGTTGAATGTAATTGGTCAAGCCTGATTACAATTATTTGAAACTTATTGAAATTGAACTTTACTTTCATGTTTGTAAAACAAATACAGCTGACTAGATGAATCTCTGGAATTAAACTTTTGTTGCTATACATAAAGCTGTGAAATACATACCTACTTTTTTTAGATATGATGAGTGAAAAATATATTAAAATTATATTACCATGGAATTTATACAGAGTGCTGCTGCTGTTAATTGAAGGGAAATATATTTTAAATTACTCTTGCTGTCTAAATTGGTCTTATGTTTTAAAGCAAGGTGATAGCTAACATTTTGAAACAATATGATATAAAAATAATTCAGCATCAGTTAAATATGTATTTATTGTGCACCCACTTTTTTCAAATAAAGTATGTCCCTGTGTAGCAATTTTAACCCCATTTATCCTCATGCACAAGTGCTCACCTGTTATTTACTCACATAAGAGAAGGTCGATACTGCAGAACAAGGGGAGTGCTCTGTTGTGACATAAAACATACATATTCATTAGCTCTGCTGTCCCTTTGGACACAGTGGTATGTCCTGATGATCTTCATTTGGCAAAAGGAAGTGAGCTTAAGAAGGAAATTGTCTTAATGGATTTACGATACATGAGAAAAGGGTTTTAAAAAAGGTTTATTAGTGGCAAGGAACCAAAGCAATAATTCTAAGGGTGAATGAAAGAGCAAAAGGAAATTATTTGCTAAAACATGATTAGCAGCAGAAATGGAAAAATAACAGAATCCAATATTTGAAAATCAGAATTTTCAGATATTAGAGGAGTTTTTTTTCCTAGAAGCTTTTAGGTCAAGATCCGAATGTTCCATGACAGGCTCCCTAGTGCTGAAAATTTATTCCTTTTGCCTCTCACTTACTTGCTAAAAAACAAGTTCAGGGTTTTGTGTTTCACCTGCTTCAGCTGATTACGTGAGAAACACGATAAAGCATGAAGTTATTTTGTCTGCTCTGCTTTAAGGATTTGTGTTATGGTCTTTCAAGGTAAATGTGCCTCAAACTCCTCTTCTTAAAGAAAAACCAAATAAAAGGCTACTTCTGCTATTTTGTTGCCTAAAAAGAGAGCATGCATTTTTCTGCATTTCTAAAATCTTCAGCTGGGTTTATTTGAGCCTTGACATAAGCACTTCAGTGGGAGCACAATCACAGTCCAAGTCTAAAATATTTTTCATTTTCAAATATGCATAAATACTCGTGTCAAGTGACCAAACTCTGTATTCATTCATTATTATATTTTATCATGTGAATATTCTAATTCTCAGAATTACAATACTAGTTATCCTACATCAGTTAAATTGATTATCATGTTTATATGGGCATAAATTGCAGATTATGTGTGTGTATTAAATCTTTTAAATATACATTATGGCTGTAAGTGTCTGTTTGGATGACTGCAAAAAGTAATTTTTTTCATGCAAGTTATGCTTACATTTGTTTACAGCTACTGTTTTTCTGAGTATTCTCTCAGAAATTATTATTGTCTTGTACATTTGGCACTGACAAAGCATGCTAGGTCCTTTAAAGACATGGTAGTGTTCAGAGCTACTTGACAAAAACAGCTTAAAAATGTAAATCCTGGTCAGAGGAAGCATCATAATAAACTAAAAGGAAATTCAATTATATTTTTGTTAGTGTGTTTTCTAGTTGGTTTAGAAAAGTGTTATGAGCAAATTAGTATGGTGAGGGCAAACTGACATACTAAAATATTTCAAAGATAAACTGCATTTAATCACAAATATGACCAATCCTCGACATAGTTGGGTTCCAAAGCACGTGCATAAATGGTTTTACGTTTGGTACACGGTGATCGTGCATCAGTGTGATTGCCCAGCAAGGATGTTTTCGTGTCAGGGGCTGCTGCTGCAGAGAAACCAGCCCCTCTGAGGTGGGCAGAGGACAGGGAGGTCCCGGGGGTGCCCCAGGAATAGCTCCAGTCCCCGCCAGCCGCGGCTGCTGCGAGGCCGGCCTCCGGATCCAGCCTGCTTCTGCTGGCAAAATGTGCCAGCGTCATCTCTGCACACAGTTTCCCTTTGCTTGCTTGACTATTACTTCTCCTTATTTCTGTTTTTCAGGCCTTTGAAGCTAATGGATCTTCTAAAGGCTGTTTAGCCAGAAATGTCTTTGTGCCTATCAAAGGCTGCTTTATGTAAATGGCAGGGAGGGGGCTTGTGGGAAGAGAACTCATTTGCTGTAGATGTATTGCAATTTGCTGTTGTAAGGTGTGAAAGTGTGGTTTTAAAAGAATAATAATTTGACAGTATTAAAGTTAGATAATTGGGGTGTATCAGTTTGGAATTGGTTTTTAATTTTGTAATTTCTTTCTTAACCATTCCAGTTTCACATGAAATATGTTGCATTTTTCTTACCGCTTTCATCTTTAAGTGCTGTTGGCATATATGTGATCCTCAATATTACTCGTGATTTAAGTGTTTTGTTTTAAAGATTGAAATGCTTTCACTATCCTTGCTAGATGGAAATCACGTTGTAAATACCCTGCCAACAGCGTGCTCCCACTGATGTGTAGGGCTTGCATATGTAATAAGAGGAAGAACAGACCCCTACTAAGAAAATGCTGAGAGCATTTTCCAGGCCTGTTTTTGTGAGTTTGTGGCTGCCACTTACTGAAAAAAGCTTACAAAGTTGGGACTGTACAGCTGGGCATCTCAGTTGGAGGCTCATCCTCCCAGCGAGTCCTTTGACGTCAAAGGAGTTCCTCATGGACTAGAGCAGAGGTCTTCACTGAGTAATTAGAAAATAAATGTGGGAATCATTTTCTTTCTTTTTTTTTTTTCCTGCAAAACATAATTAGCTCAATCCACTCTTCAAAATCCCTCCTGTTTCCAATTAAGAGAGATCAGTTGCGCTATCTTCAAACAGCTGAAATTACGCTTATTAATAAAAAATTGAGTGTAAAAGAATTGTTTTATCTTGAATTAATTTTTATTATTATGGGACATATGACAGTATACAGTCTTATAAAATATTATCAGATTTAGTATAAATCCAGGGAGCTGTGTGTCCTACATCTTGAACAGCGGTTACAGCATGACTCATTTATTCAGCTCTGCCTCATACTTGAGAAAGACTAAAATGTGACTTTAGGGCCTGATCCTCAAGGTACTAACACCTTCAGTCCACGCTGGAGTAAGGGGTCTGAGGCCCACTGGTACACTCCTAATGAAACAGATATTTAAGTCAGTGGGTCTTTTGGCAGAGCCAATCTCCTTGTGTCCACAAGAAGCAAACCTTGGCTAAAATCATTATGATCTGTTGTGGAAATACTCAGTGTCTTGAATAACTGGGAACAGGGCTGAGGATAGTAGTTCAGTGGGCAGGGACAATTTTTGGGGTCCTAGGCCAACTGTATAAACAATCCAAAGTGATGAAGTTCACATGCACTTTCAAGTCTAGAGGGAAAATGGTTGGTGGTACTTGGAGCTGTGGTTCTGGAGTTGTTTCCTACCTTGCAGCAGTGTGCTCCTAGCTGCCTGCCATGGGCACGTGACAGAAGCATGCATTTGCTTTCACCCCTGGTGCAGTGCAGCCCTTTTCAACAGTGCATTAGGCATTTGCTCAGATCATGTTTAACAACAGGCCTAAAGTTAAGAACCTGCTTGACTCCTGATGCTTGCAAAGGAAGCTTCAGATTTGTGCTAGGTAGGACCTATGCACTGCAGGGGTGAATGGGGCAGGAAAAGAGAGACCACAAGAAGAGAAGAATTATTTTCTTTTGCCTCAGGTATGTTGAAGGAACAGTTGAAGGCCTCGGATCCAAACTGAAACTTTGGTAGCTGGTTGGGAAGGTTGGTGTACTGCCTTGCTTCTAGTGCCTTGTGCACAGCAGCTCTGGGACATTTAGGTTTTTTTCACCAACATCTGTAGAAGTGCAGTGCAATCTCTTCCAGTATCTTCAGAAACCCACAGCTGCATATGATTTAATTTTAGTTTGATTATTTTATTAGAGGTGTGAATAGATGAGAGGTTTACTAAAGTCCCAGTATCTTTTCTCTAAAACACATTGTTGCTAGGCAAGTTGGTGAGTTCAGACACTGTAAGTCCTTTGTGGTGGTATTACCCAGTGTGGTCCTATTTCTGGACCATGTTTCCATGCCTATTTTCAACAGAAACCCTTGTATTTAAATTGAAAGCAAAGGCTAGTTATTTATCTTTTTTGACAGATATTATCCTGTATGGGGATGAGAAGTTTTGACCTGGTACTGAGGGCACCAGCACTGGGGGTTCTTTGTATGCACAAAGTCATCTCAGCTCCCAGCAGAATCAGGCCCTCTTGGACGGGATGTTGCTTGTTCCTTTTTATGTTTAGATTGCAATGTTAGTTTTTCATAACTCTGGAATTTTTTTTCCTTTTTGTTTGGTTTTTTTCTTTGTTTTTACTTTGAATTAATGTAACTGAATATTTAAGTGGCTTTTGGCCATATGGAATTATTATATGTGCAACTGATGAAGTGTTGTGTATTAGATTTTCCATTTTCAGGCTAAGTGCACAATATTAGAAGGGGAAATATGGTTGAACACTTAGTTTGAAGTAATTCCATAATGAAATTGTAGACTATAATTACTTTAAATATAATCTGAATAGATCCAACTGTAAGAATTATGGAACAGGAATGTATAGCAAGGCTGCCAGGACAAGGAAAAACAGATACTGCTAAAATAGCCTACACTGCCTATCTATATAATGTATTAAATTTATCTTAAAAGCAATTCTCTGGTAAATACATACCTGTACTTAAAGAACAGAGCCCTTTCCTTTTGCCTTTTACAGCCCATACTAGCACACTTTACACAGTTCAAAAATGTCGATAGTTCAGAGGATTCCTAAGTTAGCAAAGTGGGGTTTTTTAGTGCATTCAGCCTTGTGTTGCTTCTGGATTTTCAGAAAGTTATTAACCAAATACACTATCTGCACTGTGGTTTATATCAGAGTTTAAATTACACTAAATAAAAAAAAATGGAACCTCTAAATGTGCCCTGATTTACCTGATTTTAGATGTTTATATCAGCATTTGGATTCCTAACAAAAAAAAAAAAAAGCAGAAATATGTATCAGCTCAAACAAAAAGCAGTTAATAAAATACGATTTGAAATATGGAGAGGAGGTGGCTACAAACATTAAGCAATTTGGGGTTGAGGGTGGGCAGAGGGAAGGGGAATGTTTGCATAATTAAAAATTACAACAGCTGCTGCTGCTTCATTTTTTCTCCCAAATCACACATTTGACTTTTGTCAAACAATTTGTGAACTATTATCAAATAGAGTCAAACCTAGCGAAAGTTTTCTGCTTTTTCAATTAATATCAAATTGAGGAAATGGCTCTTTGTGCCCCCCAGTCCAGACCATTCCAGCAGACTTCATGTAAATTCAGATTTCTTCACTGCTTACTAATGCAAAAAATATGCTTATGGTTAACTATTAACCTATGCTTCCAAATAACACTAATGATTGCGATGTGCTGGAATAAATGCTCATGTTTCATGGGATGAGAACAGTCCTGTTCTCTTAAGCTTATCTAATCAAAGCCTAATCCTGCCTTTACAGCCTTTGTTAAATGCACTGGTATTTAATATGCATCAATAAATAAACTTTCAATTATTGTTCAGTGAGCATATCCAAAGATAGCATGACAGTGTGAAACTACTGGTCTATCTAGCAATTATTCTAAATAAAGAATGCCAATGATGTGATTTTTTCCCTCGTCTTATAATAGATAATTTAGATTTTCTGACATTCTTTTGCAGCTTCATAATAAGGAAAATAAATTAATCTAGACAAATAAAATTCAAAGAATTGAATTTTTGCATGATCGAAATACATCATCCCCACTGTGACTATAAATTTAATTATTTTATTTTAAAAACGCATGATCCATTCTAAATAAAAAAGACCAACTGATGAAATTTTTAAAGTGTTTGTGAAAGGTATTTTGAAAAGCTTACAGAGTAGGTAGTGTGTGATGTTGTTGAGCTCTGACCCAGTGCATTCTTTTATCTCTTTATATTGAATAGGCTTTCTTATAGAAGCAGTTAAAAACAATGTGCTAAAAGCATATTCATTAACTACAGTACAAATACAGCCCTGTCACGTTCTTTGCTCCATCCATGTCTATTTTGCCTTCTTTTTCCAAAGTTTCACTGCTGCTTTAGTGCTTTCTTTGCAAAGTCTTTCCCATGGCATCTGTTCGTTAGTATCTAGTGAAACATCATCCTACTCAAGTTTTTCTGCATCTCTGTAACAGAAGCTTTCAGTGTTTTGGTAACCTTATAAGCAAAACATTGCAGAACACAGATAGGTTTTGCTTGTTTGTTGGTTTTGTTTGACTTTTTTTTTTTTTAATAGGGCAGTGAACTTGCATGCTGTCGTGCAGTTCTACGTTACAGGAACATTAATAATTTTGGGTTTTAAAATAACTTGTGGTATTTCTCATGACATTAGAATAATTTCAGATACTGATTACTGGCTATTATTGGCTCTTGGTGATTTATTCTTCAGATTTCCAGCAGATTTTAACAAAGTGTGATTTCTGGAAACTTCTGATAGTTTCTCATTAAAATTGCATTTTTTTAAGTGCAGTTATTTAAATACATTATTTCTATAATTTTTCCCAATTTCGTTATATACTTACTCCCTCTCAAAGGTAACAGTTGAAACATCAGAAACAATTAGCAAAAAATATTATATTAATGCCAAATGATAGAAATAAATCTGACAAAACCTCAGTTTCAAAGCTGCATTTGTCAAAAGCACTTCTCTGAATTAACTTTTCTAGGATAACTGTATAACTGTTAACAGATATTTTTATCAAGTTGTCAAAGTGTTTGAAAAATGAGAGAGAAAGAGAATGCTCAGGAATAAAAAAATCCACAAGTAATCAATGGCATGCTCAGGGGGAGGGAGATTTATTAGTTGGACTAGTTGTACTAATAAAATATAAGGCTCAATTAAAGGTACTTTGCCATTTTCAGCCTAAATTTAAATGATTTGGTGATTTGCAAATACATGAATCCAAAAAAGAAAAAAGAGAATCCAAATGCAAATGAGTGCAACCACAATAAAATATAATTGCAAATGAATCTGTTGCTTTATTCATTTATTGTGTAATTACTGCAATCCTTCCCACCTTGTTTTCAGTATTTCTTAATCATTAAGTCGGAAGCATGACAGCAGTGCCAGCCCTGGCATGATTCTCTTTGACTAAAACCTTGTAAATTAACACAATTAGCACAGCATCATCCTGCTAATTAACTTCCAGTGTCTAGTGCAGTGGTTTTGCAAACAAGGAAGAGGGAGTCAGAAGGGAATAAACATGCCATTCTGTTACCAAACTGTGTGCTGTGTTAGGTTTAGCTCAGCGAGGCTAAGCTGGCCATGTCAGATGCCAGAGTCAGGCAATGAAGAGCTAAAGGGGTTGGGAAGAGAAACAGGAGGGGGTAGAAGCTGTCAAAATAGACTGCAGTAATTCAGAGGGGAGCTAGTGCCACAGATGCTTCATTTCGGCTGGGCCTCCTCCTTATCAGGGAATCTGTGCCAGAGGGCACAAGACTGTTTGCAAAAATCACTTTTGGTAATACGAGAGAGATTAAGGAGGTCTATTTGATACAGCTGTACAAAACCCAGCAATGTGTCTACCATGCATAGGTACAAGTTGGAGGGGGTTATCTTAATGCTTGTAAATTGCTCTTACCACTGCTCTATTGCAGTGGGTTACAAAGAGGAGGGATAATTCACATCACGTTATTAAAAGATTAATTGCTTCAAAATTACATTTTCTCTTTTTTTTTTGTAATTATACGTTTGATTTTGGCTTTGTATTGTTTGTTTCAGGGTTTTTTTATAGCTAGCTGTGGAAGCTACAGAACTTTTAGGGACTTAGCTTCATTTCTTTTTCTTCATCCTTTTTATTCCCCCCAATTTTTTTTCTTTAACCCTCTTTCTTTGTACCCTGGAGGCTGTGAAGCAGAGGGGGGGAAGAGAAAGCAAGCAAGGAAACCGACAGACAAGTCATGCTTGTTTTTTTTTTTCCAGACCCTCAACAACAGAACTGAGAGGCAGAAAGGAGCCAGTTGTAATTCATACCGAGTTGTAGGCTTTGTGTGATGAAAGCGACAGAGCGCTGCCTGGGAGATTGCTTTGCTGCACTCCACGAAGCAGATTTGAAACTGTCGTGGACCACTTTAGATGAGAGTTGGATTATGGAATGACCTGCTATGTCTGTGTCATATTGTTCTGCGCAGGGTGCATTATACTCTGCTAACTAGGTGTTCAGTACCAAATAAGAGAGGTATCCTAGATGTGATCTGTCAGCTGTGTCTCATATTTTTATATTGGTTAAAATATAAAACTGAAATGGGGATGAAAGAGGACAGAGCAGTTGGATGCCTTGTATATTTACAGTAAATCTCCACTCTGAGTGTTTAAAATATACTTAGTTTTGTTTAATTACTTTGAGAGCAACAGCATTACCTATATTTTTTAAACAAAAAGTTGCCCCCCTACTGAATTGGCAAAAAATTTGTCTATGTGTGGATGTGCCTGTAACAAATCAACCATACCACTTCTTAAGGGCATTACCTTTTCTTTCCTTACGGACTTGTGCTGTTAGGTACAGTGTTTCAGAGCACTGAAGAAGTTCACAGACTGTATGTTTGCGAACTCATTTAAAAACATAAGGAAAAAGCTGAGGTCAGTGTTAACTGTTGTTTTGTACTGCCCTAGGCTTGAAGATGCAGTGGACGCCGGAGCATGCCCAGTGGCCAGAACAGCACTTCGATATCACTTCAACCACCCGGTCCCCAGCCCACAAGGTGGAAGCCTACCGGGGGCACCTGCAGCGCACGTACCAGTACGCCTGGGCCAACGACGACATCTCAGCTCTGACCGCCTCCAACCTTCTGAAAAAGTATGCAGAAAAGTATTCCGGGATTTTGGAAGGCCCGGCCGAGCGACCCATTCTCAGCAATTACTCTGAAGCTCCCTCAGGGCTGGTGAATGGTCGGAAGAATGAGAGTGAGCCTTGGCAGCCATCCTTGAACTCGGAGAGCGTGTATCCCATGAACTGTGTCCCAGATGTCATCACCGCCAGCAAAGCTGGGGTAAGTGCAGCCCTCCCTCCCGCAGATGTCTCAGCCAGCATCGGGAGCTCTCCTGGGGTGGCCAGTAACCTGGCTGAACCCAGTTACTCCAGCAGCACCTGTGGAAGTCACACAGTTCCCAGTCTTCATTCAGGGCTCCCATCTCAGGAATATGCCACAGGATACAATGGCTCATATTTGCATACCAGTTACAGCGGCCAGCCAGCACCTGCACTTCCATCCCCTCATCCATCCCCCTTGCACAGCTCGGGACTTTTACAGCCCCCACCACCGCCACCACCACCAGCCCTCGTCCCTGGCTACAACGGGACCTCCAATCTCTCCAGTTACAGCTACCCTTCCGCCAGTTATCCTCCTCAAACTGCTGTTGGCCCTGGGTACAGCCCTGGGGGTGCCCCGCCACCCTCGGCTTACCTGCCTTCAGGAATCCCTGCTCCAACCCCTCTGCCCCCAACCACTGTCCCCAGCTACTCCTACCAGGGCCACGGTCTGACACCAATCGCGCCGTCTGCCCTGACAAACAGTTCAGCCAGCTCTCTCAAAAGGAAAGCTTTCTACATGGCAGGGCAAGGAGAAATGGACTCCAGTTATGGAAATTACAGCTATGGCCAACAGAGATCTACACAGAGTCCAATGTATCGAATGCCAGACAACAGCATTTCAAATGCAAACAGAGGGAATGGTTTTGACAGAAGTGCTGAAACATCATCCTTAGCATTTAAGCCAACGAAGCAGCTAATGTCCTCTGAACAGCAAAGGAAATTCAGTAGCCAGTCCAGTAGGGCTCTAACACCCCCATCCTATAGTACTGCTAAAAACTCACTGGGTTCGAGATCAAGTGACTCGTTTGGGAAGTATAGCTCCCCAGTAATGAATGAGCACGGTGACGAGCACAGGCAGCTCCTCCCTCACCCAATGCAAGGCCCGGGACTTCGTGCAGCTACCTCATCCAACCACTCTGTGGACGAGCAACTGAAGAATACTGACACACACCTCATTGACCTTGTTACCAATGAGATTATCAACCAAGGACCTCCCGTGGACTGGAGCGACATTGCTGGCCTAGATCTAGTAAAGGCCGTCATTAAGGAGGAGGTTTTATGGCCAGTATTGAGGTCAGATGCATTCAATGGACTGACTGCTCTACCTCGGAGCATCCTTTTATTTGGACCTCGGGGAACAGGCAAAACATTAATGGGCAGATGTATAGCTAGTCAGCTGGGGGCCACGTTTTTCAAAATCACTGGCTCTGGCCTTGTCACAAAGTGGTTAGGGGAAGGAGAAAAAATTGTCCATGCCTCCTTCCTCGTGGCAAGGTGTCGCCAACCCTCGGTGATTTTTGTTAGTGACATTGACATGCTCCTTTCCTCTCAAGTGAGTGAAGAACATAGTCCAGTAAGTCGGATGAGAACCGAGTTCCTTATGCAGCTGGACACTGTACTGACTTCTGCTGAGGACCAAATAGTAGTAATTTGCGCCACGAGTAAACCAGAAGAAATTGATGAATCTCTTCGAAGGTACTTCATGAAACGACTTTTAATCCCACTTCCTGACAGCACAGCGAGACACCAGATAATAGTACAACTGCTCTCACAGCACAATTACTGTCTCAATGACAAGGAGGTTGCACTGCTTGTCCAGCGCACAGAAGGCTTTTCTGGACTAGATGTGGCTCACTTGTGTCAGGAAGCCGTGGTGGGCCCACTCCATGCCATGCCAGCCACAGACCTTTCAGCCATTATGCCCAGCCAGTTGAGGCCAGTTACATATCAAGACTTTGAAAATGCTTTCTGCAAGATACAGCCTAGCATATCTCAAAAAGAGCTTGATACATACGTTGAATGGAACAAAATGTTTGGTTGCAGTCAGTGATGCTACTTTAAAAAAAAAGTAATGAATGTTGGCACACACAGAATCTGCTACATAGGGGTAGAGAACCCTTTTCAGTAGTGTTAAAATTGCAAAGGGTACTGGGAAGACTACGATTTACCTTGCCTCTAAAGAGCCAGGGTATACTTGAAGGAAAAGTGCATCAAACAAGAGCTGCTGATCTGAAAAAGCCACACATGACAGAAAGCGCATGTTGATGCTCAGTTCTGTTCAAGCTAGACAATACTCACCAAGGAGCAAGGTGCAAGTGGGTTGATTTCAGAAGGACATGAACCCTGTGTGTTGATTCCATTCTGCTGTTCTTGAGATTTAGTTGCTGTCAAGTGCCTGAAGTGGTGCTTTATTTTTTGTTTGCCTCACAATTACATTGGTGGCATGTGCTAATATAAAGAGCTTTAACTTCAAACATTATTGGACTAAAGAGATGAACGGTTGTGTTGCGACAGAGAGCCAGATTTTTGCTATTCTAAGAGCAACAGTATTCCTCAATCCTGTCTGTTCTGTGGTGTTAAACTAAGAACAGGTAAAACAGGGTAATGATAATCTGGACCTTAATTTCTGCAGTTCATTTCTTTTAATGTTCTGTCTGCAAAAACTCAGGAAAGTGATTGTGATTTGTACAGTACCTCAAAGGAATGTGTTGAAAGCACTATGTACTGCTGAGAGTTATAGGCTAGGCTTCAATGTTACTTTATATTAAATATGTATGTTTACCTCAACAATTGGAATATGGCAAGGAAAATTACTTTGAATGTATCCAGGAAAAAACTAAAGCGTGATATGACTGAAGCTTTACAGTTTTTAAAAATAGAAACAGAAGCGTTTCCCAGTGTTCAGGAATGGTTCTTTTGCCAATTTCTTACATCAAACCAGAGCAGAATGATTTTTCTTGTTGGTAAACTGTAAGAGTTTTCAGCATATTGCTCCTTGATAATAAGGTGATACAGTCTTTAGAAGGTGCATAGATGAATGAAAGAGCCACTTAATTGGTTTATGTTAGCATCTGAAACAGTCAAACGTAAGATTTGGTAGGATTCCGAGAGGCAAATTACCTTAAGCTGTGACGGCTGGCCTTTGTTGCCTGGCTCCAGTCATAGTTTTGAGGCTATTTTGGTGAAGCTGTAGGGAGTGGAATCAGTGTAGGTTGCTGGCAGAGCTATGGGTTGCAGAGCTGTTTATAGCAGTGCAGTGGACTGTGACCAAACAAACAGTACAAATAACAAAGCAAAACTGAACCCTCAAAGTACATTTACTTCCCTTCCCAACTGTAAAGTTGAGTTTTTGTTGTGTATGTATGGCTTCATTGTCCTTAATGCAATCTTCATTTAGCATCCATTAGAAATCTTTCAGGCTGGAGTGTGCCCACCATTATTTCTACCTCAGTTTTGTTACGTTTCTCTTGGAAAGCAAAGTAAGGAATAGGGCAAAAACCACCATCAACGCAAGTCAGATTACATTAGGAATGCAAACCTGCTAAACAAGTTTCAGAGAGCTGCTGTTTTTTCCCCTGAAGTCAAGTTTTTCTCTGTGTTAGTGCTCTTTCCCCCCTTCCTTTTTCCTCCCCCAAATATACATATTCTGGTGTCTTCCTTCTGGAAAGACTAGCTGGCATGTGTGGCATTTTGCTCAGTTCTCCCCCACCCAGCCCCCCTTTCTTTTTATCCTTTAATGCTTTCCGTGCAACTCTTTTGGTGACAGCTGACTGATGTTGGGTAATATCTCTGAGCAAGAGCAGTGCGTGTTGCAGCTGCCCAAAGCCTCTGCCATCACATGAACAAAACAGCCTTGCTTTTTTGAATGTATTTTTTGTTTGTTTACTTTTAGAAAACAGTAACAAAACTGTTGCAAAGCACTGGCATTTAATGTTTCTCTTAAGTAATGTACGTCAAGACCATTAAATAAATGCACTGAAAAGCCCCAAGAAGAGAGATACCAATCTGTTACTAGGTCATGTTTGTCTTCTCAAAAATTGTACAGACCTTGTCCATTCTGTTAAATCAATGGAGACGTTTAGCGTTCAGAAAGCTAACGAGGGATTTTGTGATATTGCTGGAAATTTATGACTCTTGATTATTACTTTCTTTATTTTTCTTTTAAGATATATATATATATATTTAGATAGAACATGCTAAAAACAGAGCAAATAAACCAAAATCTAATTTAAGATGGATTCCTGGCAAACATTTTGTCTATCTAAAACGTTATGTTTTAAGCATAAAAGTACCGTTTTTAAAACAGTGCCTTTCATTAAGGATATAGAAAGTAAGACTTAAGTACATCACCTGCTTTTCTTCTTTTTTGTTTTTTCTTTTCAACAGCAATTACAGTCTATGATCCTTGTTATGACCCAGTCTTCTGCTTCCCCAAACCTCCACAGACTGCTTCTTCACCCTGGTCATTCCACCGTCCTCATATTTGGGAGATGCTGATGTCCCCATTAGCTGTAGGTTCACACTGATCACACTGGCGAGTACACTGTTGCAGATTGCTGACCCAATTTCTGTCCTAGACATTGCCTTTCATATCTGCTATTGAGCTGTGCTCATTTAAAAGGCTCAGATAAGTTTTGATAAACTCTTTCTCCCGACCATACTCCTAACGGATTTTTTTGCAGCTTGTAAAATGAAAACTACGCACAGTGGTTTTTTCCTGCTCTTTTTATCCTGTAGCAAAACCAAAAGCAAACAAAATTATAGACAGTCCCTTTGGCTTCCAGCTTTAAGTCATTCTCTTTGAAAAGTCACTCTGGGAAATGGATTTTTCAAATGTTAACCAAAGTGAGAAGCAGGCAGAAGCTGAAATGGTGTGAAAGATGCAGGTTCCACACACACATGCTCACGTTGTCCAGGTCTCAATTCAGCTTTGGGGCAGCAGAAGTGCAAAACTTCACTCTATCACAGCTGCTGTGGAGGAAGGAAAAGAGAGCCAGATTGTTACCCAAATCTTTCCTTATCAGCAGCTGTCCTGGTATAGTTTTGGGAGGGTGCCTATTGAATTTGGTGAGAGCTTGGCCAGGAACTGCTAACAGGAGGTACCTCAACCCTTCTTCAGGCTTGGTTTCTGGCCAGTCCTTTGATGGAATTCAGGCCTGAGCTGGCTAAATTCCCTGCTGTGTCCTGTCCTTCTTATTGCTTTCCTTCCTTCTCCCCCACATTCAGCTCCTGTTTTTTCCCTAGTGAGCAGGTTTTGGCAGGCTGCTGGTCCTTCACCCTTCTCAGCAGCCCTCTAGTCAAAGAGCGTCCAGGAAGGCTGAAGCATGATCCTGAGCTTGAGCAGGCTCCAAAGGGTAGGATTGGTTTTGAGAAAAGAGACAAAAAATGATTTAATGGTGTTTTCAGGATGAAATATTTGCTGGTCTTAGACATTTCTATGGTAGAAAACTGTTGGTTGTCCTTTACAATTGGACAAAGCTGGAGGCCCCTGCCACAGAAATGTCTGATTGGTTGGCTGGGGCTTCCTGCCACTGGCACAACCCTGAATTTTAAGGAACCTGAAATGGTTAAAAAGCATCTGCTGTGTCAGGCTATCACTGCAGATGCTTTACGTCATGTTCTTATGTGTGGGTTCCATTCTGCATCAGCTCCTTTTCTTCCTTTTTACCTTCAGTAACAATTCCTATAGCAACAAAAATAAAATAAATTGGAGGAATATTCCTGCAAGCTGAAGGATCAATATCAATTCAAGGAGGAGTTCATAATGACCTTATGTGCAACAGAAATGGAAATACTCTGTACTTCTGGCATGTTTCTCTTCAAAATATTTAGAACATTAGTGACAATATATAAAAGTTTGCTGACTGAGCTGATCAATGGAATGTGAAGGCAGTTTACTTTAAGGCTATTTACTTTCACATGGATTATTTATCTATTAGTCAGTCTGTGTTCTACTCAAATGCAGATAGATGGGCAAAATGTTTTCTTGAGCTTTACAAACCTACCAAGGGGAAAATCAACCATCTGACTAAAATACATAGGCTAAACACCATCTGGGTGTCTTTACCAGCTATTTGGAGGCTGTGCTCTGTAAAATGGTACAAGGTCATATTTAGGTGGATTTTCATAGGATGTTTCTTTCGGGGATTGTCTAGTTAGAGAGTAACAAATTAATTCCTGCATCAAGATGTTAATTCATTGAAAGAAAATTTGGGGATATGACCAGGGTTTTCACTGTCTGCAAATACAAATTACTTCAGGTAAAGGGCTGTTCTTATAATCCCCCTGCATTTTTCTCTCAAGCACTCCATCATGAGGGAAAGTTTATTACTCAGATCTGAAGGATACACTTTGTCACAAAACAAGGCCACCAAAAGTTGTAGGGCCTCCTACAGTTTCACTTGCACCAGTTTGAAGGTGGTATAACCCTTTTGACTTACAGGAATTACTCCTGATTTCTGCCCTTGTTAGAAAACTCATCCCTCCGATGTATAATAATCTATATCTGTTGGTTTTCATCATCAGCTCTGAAAGCTAACCTTGTCCTCACAGCACTAACTCCTCTCCATCTTGTATGTGTGCATGTGTGTATATAATATTTATATGTGCATACACACCATGTCCAAAAAATAGCTTTGTCTCTTTACCTAAAAAAGAAAAAAAAAAAAGGAAAAGTCATTTAATTGTCTGCAGATTTATATGAAGCACATTAGTAAACATGGAGATATTAGTATTTCAGAATTCAAAAAAAAGCCCAGCTGTGCTGGTGTCTAACCAATACATGAACTGAAGCTCACAC